>NW_002990114.1:2869115-3068283 GCF_000003125.1 Talaromyces stipitatus ATCC 10500
AGCCCGTTTCCTTTTTCCACCCCACTCCAAAAAAATCCAAAACCATTATCATAATGAAAATAAAAGCCTTACCATTTTTGCGGTATTGACCGGAGCGCAGCTTCGTGATGGTCGGGGTTGATGGTTGTGGTGTCGTTCAATCTGAAGGATAGCAGAAATTGGCTTAATTGTGTGCTCCTCTCCGGGGGCTAATGCCCTACCCGAACAGAAACTAGCCCTAATCAGGCGAGAGCCAAGACTTTTCACGTGATTCTATATCTGCCGATTCGGGCTAGAGTATCATTACGTAATGTATTAATTAAGGTTACTCGTTTCTGCCTCAAGAATCAAATCAACTAATCTATTCTGCAGTTACTTCACACAATTAACTCTTCGACTTTTGGGGATGCCTTCTAACTATAAAGCTTCTGGTTTTTTTTTTTTCTTTTAGGCAAATATCTGACTAAGCAGTGGTACCCGTAACGTAAGTTAAGTTACAATAACTACAGATCAAATGTAAGTAATATCTATCTCATCGGCTGGAGCATTCCGTTCCTATTTACCTAGATACCTATACTTAGTCTAAACTTTTCCATCTCTCAAGCATAGCGAGAGCAGCCAACTTGCCAGGTTTCTAATATATTTAGTTTGTCCTATCTTGCTGAATGATTCAAATTCTTGAAATGACTCAAACCAGTGAAATCATAGACAGTTAACGGGATTGTGTGGAATAGGCACTCGTGACATTGAATGCACCCTTTCATCCACGCGCATAGAGCAACGGATTGTGCATATCATATAACTCTTCACCCTGCCCACGCAACGGTTCCCGAGCAACATCAGATTGAACCCGACGACCTTGAAATCCACGCACAAGGTCAAGGGGACTGAAGACAGATAACCACATTCTGAAATTGAATAGTCCTCCTTGATACTGAAGCGGCGTAAATGGTTCGTGTCTGCCATTCTCCGCCTGTTCCAAGGCGATTTTGCTCAGGCGGTAAGGTTTGATGCTATACGCATAATGAAAGAAGAGCGAGAAAGGAACCATGAGCAGACATATAATTAGGGTTGGAAGGCCGATGTTGATATCTGCCCATGTCAGGGTGGAAGAAGGACTGAGAACCTTGGTAGAACGAAGGATCAAGAAGATGAGCTAAAAAGTGAACATACTGGTCAGCAGCCCTTCCGATATAGTTCGTCCTTTTTTTGAACGTACTGATATCAAGAAATTGAATCCAACTATAACTTTGAATGCGAGGAATTTGACCATCGGATCGATTCCGGCCAGCTGAACTTTGAGACCCATAAAGAACTTTAGGGTATTCATGATTGCTAGCGTGACGGAGATATTTGCAACGATTTCAATCTTTTATTGTTTGGTTAGAGAGCTGATCACAGTTCCAAAGGTTATGTTTCGCATGTCGAGTTGACTCACCCATAGATGAGCAAAGTAGGGTTTGTCGCTACCCAAGCAGTATATTTTGGAAGCTTGGGTAATATCTGTAGCGACTGCACAGATGAAGCTGGCGATGGGGTATTGGATGATAAAGAGCCAGGTTTTCTAGCATAGTTAGACGCACATCTTCTCTCGCTGTCATGGAATAAAGAACAGGCAGGCTCCAGGGTTAGAGTTACCTGGTACCATGCAACCGCGTCGACAGGTTGTTGCGTCTTTTTATTTAAGGGTAGATCGACTTTGGCAAGATAAGCTTCTCGCTGATAGGGGTCCGTAGAGATATAATCGCATAACAATAAGAAGAAGGTCGTCAGTAAGTCTCCCTGGACCACATCCAGCCACGTATCAAGGTAGACGTATGCGTTGGGAAAGCAGATGCACAGGAAGGAAACGATAGAATATACGGGGATAATGAGACATAAGCGCATAATCCTGTATAAGAGAAATAGGTATTAGTGATGAGAACTGTGACATTCGTTGCGCGAGATCTCCCGAGCTTAATTTATTTGCTCATGAGGCTTGCTCAAATGCGTTGCATGCATGCATAATAAGATGAGGATGACCAGACAGGCAAAAGCCGCACAGCTGCCGGCGAGAATCTTTTCGAACTGGTAGAAGGATGTGGTACCAAACAGGGGCTTCGAAGCATCTAGTCAATGTCCAAGTTAGTAAGGGCATATGAAGCAAAGAGTATCTCGTAATAGTACCTTCTTTCAGAGGGGAGGGTACTGGACAAGTGTGATTTTTGGTGGAGTCGTGATCGAAAAGTCCCATTATGGCTCTCTGGCTCGGAAAAGCGCGATATCAAGATAGGAAAATGGATCTGAATTCAATATAAAGGTAAATGGGCCCAAAGATCAACAACAGTCTGTTGATTCAATACGACCACTCTTATATACATCGTTATAAGCGCTTGAATAACCATCGCGAACGTAGCAGATTATCGACATCGCAAATATTACTCTATTAGGAAGCGGGTACCAAAACGCTAGGATGCGCCTGAGCCAGCCCTAAGTTTGCATTGCACGGCCACGCCAGACGCTATGCTGGGGCACATATTAGTGAGCCGTAGGATTAGTGGTTCATAAGTGTTGCTCCTCGTGCTTGCTTATCCTTGGTGCTGACATCGAGCCTTTATCATTGGTTCTAAGACAGCGGATTTCCAAGTGTCACGGAGGCGTAAGACGATCAGCTGGAATAAGCGTTGGGATCGGCATTCTTATTTTCAATTCATCGAATCATAAGGTATGCCCCCAATAGAAAGACAGATTCGGTTAGAATTGCGAGACTTCGCATTCCAAAAATGAACTGTCATTGCCTAGGAATGCCACATGCGAGCCCTAAGTGAAGCCACCAAAGATTTTGAAAAGCTGTAGATCTTTCCTGAGTTCGAGCTGTTACCTAAAATAAACGACTCTTTTCAATATTAGAGAGCTGGAAGCTGCGTATGTGAAATCTTCACTTTTGGGGCCTGGTTCGAGTAGCTTCCCACTGAGACGTGGAATCACAACGAAGCTATGGGCATTTGTAGAATCTTGGAAGCAATCCACACTTAATAACGCAAACGAGGTGGCTGAAACCCCATATTAAGGCACACTATTGTTTTCGTCACATTGCGAATGCACTTCCGAATGCATACTAGCCGAGTAGTTTATTTCAGCACGAATAATAGTAATCAGTGCGGAGTCCTTTCAAGGGGTCTACCTTTATATATGGTCCCTATCGCTGATATTGAATTTGATCTGATCGTCATGGACTTCACCTATGTTACGATTTTTCTCCTGACATGCATCATTGAATCTGCCTTGTCCTGGACTCTTAAACTTCGCGATGTTTACGAAAGTCCCAGCCCTGAAGAGGCATAGTGGCGGCGGGAAGATGACCGTTGAATATTTTGTGTGCTCGGGCTGGGCTCGGTTGCCCCTCGTTCACTTACCACACGATTTACTAGGTCGGACTTGACGTCCTAGAAACGCTTTGGATACGTGAAGTGTTATAACATGGTGGTATCAATGTCTTCTTCGTGAATGATATAACCCAATCATTTTCGAGCCGGAGTGCAGACAGCGTCGATAACATTGAATAAGGCAAGCAGAAATGCCGAACACCGGTAGACCAAGCCGCGACTGTGATTCCTGCCGGAAAAGACGCATCAAGGTGCGAGGAACATCTGAATTCGCAAACTTCCGGAAAAAGAGGACGTCATACTAATTTATGTCTCTTTGTGGCCAGTGTGATCTTAAGTATCCAGAGTGCAGTCAATGCTTACGGAAGAAATGGAAATGTCCTGGCTACAGGAAAGAGAGCGATGTGCTCTTCCGGACAGAGACAGTTCTGTCATTCCCAGATAATCAGAGTAGAGATCGGCGGAGAACTCAAACCCGACAAGCAGAGCGTGAAGACTTTTTCAAGAAGCAGGATGAAGTCCGGTCATTATCCAAACAACCGTCACACTACCCCAGGAGAACCATGATAAGCAAATCTTTAACAGAGACCTGGAATAACCATTTCATACCCTTGGCTCTAACCGGGATGCGATCCTCGACTGATATGCCGTTGACTATTATCAACACTATCTCGCATTTGATATCACAAGAGAAGCGGGAATCTGCGCTATATGGAGCCTTTAATGCCCTGGCGTGTGTATTCCTAGGACAGACCGATCGCTCGAAGAATGCCTTGGCTCTTCGCATAAAGTCATATAGAAATGCTCTCACTGCAATTAATAGCACTCTTCGCGATCCGCAAAAGTGCAAATCGAACAGTACGCTTCTCGCTATTTGGGTACTTGGAGTGTATGAGGTGGGAGGACCCTGAACAATTCAATGAGGACTTTTCAGTTAACCGAGTTATAGTTTATTGCCGACCCGACGAATATGGGTTGGCATATTCATAGTGAAGGCCTGATCAATCTATTTCGACTGCGTGGTTCAGAGAATTATGCCACAGAGGACGGAAGGAATCTATTCTTGCTTGTATTTAACAATCTCGTTAGTCCGCTGCTCTCCCACCATCAGTATCGCTGCTGATTTTACCGACTATGACTAGCAAATACAAGCCATCAGAACAGGGCAAGAAAGCTATATCACCGAGTCCATTACATTGGTCCACGATCTCGCCGACCATTGCCATTCATCCGAATACTTACCTCTTCGGACTTGTATTTTCACCTACCACTGTGCTCTGCTATGCAGTCGGATCCGAAGACTACTCAACGAAGCAAATGACGCAGAACTGCTTTCCAACGCAGCATCAATCTTGCAAGATCTGGATACCGTCGAGACTAAGACTGATCCTCTAAGTGACAAGAGGTTCATCACAAGCAATATAGTCGAACCGCCACTTCCTGCTGCATACAGCAGCAAAGGCTCCAACACAGTCCCATCTCACCCGACAATGATCGATTCAATCTACCGCGGGTCAATCATGTATAGGATAAACTGGCGGATACGAGTATCCTTGCATGTTCTCGAGTTTTTACAACAAGCAACTGTCGCGGCGAATTGCACATCGTCGCAAAGAATCACATATACGCTGTATCGGCTTCGATGTATAGATGAGCTTCGCGCATTAGTTGAGAGGGCAGCGTTTTATCTTGGAACGGAACACGATAAACAGGGATCGGTTCATGAGCTTGCCTGTCATATTCGGACTAATCTACTACCGAGGACGGGGCCGAGTGATGGTATTCAGGATTTTGTTGTCGAAGAGCCTTAGGGATTTCAAAACTGTTCAATCATTGATAGCTTCAAGCCGTAATCTGTCATCGATCGTGAAGTTGCTCTCCCCGAGAGAAACAAAGTGGTGCATGATGCACTTAAGAACAATAAATATCAAGTCTACAATTTGATTCAAAAATGATACATCTAGTAACTGTAATAATCCTACTGTGTTAGTCGGTCAATGTGGGAGTTAGGGCATTGATTAATGTACCCTACCAATCTCTGATCCCTGTTTTACCTATACATGGATATATTGAAAGACCTTTATGATCGTTTTTTACGCTGGCATGTACTGACATCAGGATTCCAAGCATAAATAGCTTGGATTTTCCTTAAAAATGCGACCTCTGTTACTAAGCAAGCATTCCAATATTTTCGTCTTCTTCCTGTTTTCATATTCTACTATATATGACGATGTACGCGCAGCAGATAGCTATCAGGTTTCAACCAGCAACAGAGGCTCATGGCCAGCTGTCTTCTCGCGGGAATATAGCGAATTGCTTGGTAAGGTCATTCATGAATGAAATGGCCACATCTGATCCTGATCAAAAGAGCATCTACATCTCTATCTAGACCCTCGTTTAAGGAAGTGTCCGTACGATACTTCAGTTTCGGCTTCTATCTGACGTATTTTCTGAAATACCTGTATACAAATCTTTTGTTTATACGGAAAATGCCTAGAAAGTCCGGCAAAGTCAGACCAGATTGTCCACTGAGGTATCATCCTTCAACAAAAGCTCTGAAGTCTCCCGGCGAGCATTCAAAATCCTTGGTCATCCAGTGTCGTTTCCCGGAAACAGAGGCAGTCTTCTGTCATGCCGTGTGTAACACTTAGTCCCAGAGATTTCATCTCTGTTGCTCGGAGTCTCAATTCTTCTATCTACTCATCACCCCTGCTAGACAGACTTGATTTCGACACACAAAGTCTACACCAATATCTTGATACTCTGTTCAGAATGTCCGAGTCACTATTTTCAGTATGTTAATTCCCACTGCTTGCTATTGAGGTCGCATCTAGGTATGGTAATATCTAACCCTGTACAAAGCTCCCAGATGGAAGTCTCTCCGGTGAGAATGCCCATTCCTCTTCCGATAGGATTCTCGTCCCAGATCGAATTGATGAATACGGCACCACTGAAACCATTCTCGAAGAATGCGCTCAAACACTCAACGGCCTAAGAGATGGTGTTATAGCATATCAATCCCAAGTAATATATAAACAAAACTGCCTCAAATTACTCCTCAATGATCCCATCTTCGAGTCCATGGCATTATGGCAAGACGAGCGTCATCGCCAGACACTTCAAACACTGCAAAAAGTCGGGAAGAGTGCCGATTCAATCGTTGAGTTGATGCTCAAGTACCAGGTCGATATCGTCCTCAGTAATATAAATCTCCATCTGAGTATTCACAAAGGTATTGCCCGTGATGCTTCACAAAAACATAAGCGACAAGTTGCGAGACTTCAAACTCAAATTGTTGGTCTGAAAGCTAATATCGCCGACCGCGAGTTACGGAATGAGGGTTTATTAGAAACAAGAGCGATCTTAATCTACGCATAGCCCGAAATGAGCAAATGATTGAATTCATGTCGGCGCAGATACATATTCTGACTGATAAGGTGGAATCACGTTAGGATGAACAGTCATTTCTCAGTACGTTCTTAATTCGATGGTTAAGAGGTCCAGAGTCAACCGTTTATACAACCGTTTATACAACCCCTAACTCGTCCCTGGATCTGGTATACATTAGAACCTGGCTATAACGAAAGGAAGGCCGCCTCATATCTCTACTGATCTTAGCTTGAATTACTTTAATATGGGACTGAAGAGCATCCTATTTACAAATATTAGAATAGATAAGTATATTGAAGGTCCTCTTTATCCCTAAATCGAACTCACTTCTAGTTATATTGACTTGGGCCCCGAGAGGCCTTCTGTTCCTTATAAACAGGTTCTACTGTGTTTACTTTTCGATTCCGTTCGTTACATATCTATAACTATTCAGCGCAGAAATCAAATTCCTATTCAATTCTATCTGAAATGATCAAGCGGACCCCTTTAACTTTTAGGTACATATCATCGCCGCAGAAACATGACTTCAAGTGTATATTGACTATTGAATGAAATTTCTATATGCAACCTGCCCTTGTTTTAACAAGTCTCGCTTCCTTACTCCGGGCTAAGTATTCAGAAGAGTGCTCTTTCAGTGCCCCTTCCCAAGCACCACCGTCTCTCCACCACCATACCACAACGTCCCCTTACGAAAATCAAGACCCTTCTCTTCACCTATCGTCCATTCACCTCCCTTCGGCACACCCGCTTCCGTCGGCCAGAATCGCTTCTGTAGTCGATCATTGATTTCTTCAACCTTGTCAATCACTTTCTTCGCCTTTTCACGATCAAAGGCCGTTCCATCAGGCCCGTCTAGAGTAAATCCATTCTGATTTATGAATCGTCCAATAGTCAGATGTGCCGATGGAACCGCATATCGTGAAGCAGGCTTGACTCCAGCGGCGACAACCTTGTCGTACACATCTCTTCTCAGATGATGATATGTGTATTTATCCTCATCGACAGATTTACTACCTTCTCCAGCAGCAGGGACAAAACTAAGTGCCATAGCAGCTGCGTCATAACTAATCATGGGCTTGACTAGACGTGGCCGATATCGTAGCGTTATATTGGCGATGTTCTCTGCCGCTCCGTCCTTGAGTAAGGCTGAGACTATTTGATTGACTTCCGGCTCGGTGACTGAGAAGATGACCTCCAAAACGGTGATGTGTAGGTTTTGTAGAGGCATGAACCACATATCTATACCCGGATTAGGTCACTGCTGAAGTTTATGTATTTCTGCCGACGCACCTGGAGCAACGTTGCGTAGCTCTTCTTGAATATCTCTGATCATATCACGGATATGTTGAGGTGGTCGAGCCCAAAAGACGATACAATTCCTTTCGTCTTTGAAGGCTGGATCTTTATTAGGTCCATCCAGCTTGGCAAGAATAGGATCAACCGTCCATTCAGAAAAGGACGGATCCAAAATCTTGGACTTTTGCAGCGCTGTTCTGGTGGTGCGGTGGGTTGTGTATCGGGCTTGTATTTGAAGCTATACAATTGCCCAGAAGCTTCAGTATCAGCTTGGGATTTATCTACTGTAAAGGGCATGCTGTAAGGGACACATACTGGATCATCGTTTGCAGAGTCTAGTAATGGTTGATATGGATTGTCGCTTTTAGATACAGGGGTTGCTGTCCCCGAGAGATCTTCGAACATGACTGCCGCCATGGTTTCGATGCTTGAAGGTTACAGGTCGAAACGAAGCAATTCGTGAAGACACAAGGATATATGTACAAGATTATTCACAAGAAGTGAATCCGTGATAGTGAGACATTTCGAGAAGTAATCAGAGTCAAGGATAACGGCCGGAGATTAGTCGGGTCTAATCACTGAATCAGTCACTTCTTGTTCCACCCCACTAACTTAGTTAAAGAGCTACCTTGAAGTAATTCAGCACGTCAACACCACATCTCCAGACTCGCCATTTGCCTTTTTACTTCTTTATTACTCAGATCCAGATTAGACTACGTACTCCCAAAATGTTGATCAAGTCAGTTCCTCCCCCTCTGCCCTCCATCTACGCGTGTCTCGTCCGCAACTTCAGTGCGGGGAACGTTATCCTGCGTCATGGAGATGCGATGCGACACATCTAGACATCTTACTAACCACTTTTTTGGTCGCAGGGTACGAACGCTCACCGGAAAAGAAATCGAGCTCGACATCGAGTCAGACTACAAAGTACGACATCATCCACCCATCGAAAGTTACCAGTGTTAATAAGCTACAGGTCTCGAGAATAAAAGAGCGCGTCGAAGAGAAAGAGGGCATCCCACCGGTGCAGCAACGTTTGATTTTCGGCGGAAAACAGATGTACGTTTGAAACAGTAGGTTTTGACGACAGCAAGGTTCTCATGATTAATGATATTGCTTCGTACAGGGCCGACGACAAGACAGCCGCCGAATACAATCTTGAAGGAGGCGCAACGCTACATTTGGTTTTGGCTTTGCGTGGTGGATTCTCGTCGCAATAGATGGTTATCTTTAGGGGTCGTTATGCCGTGCACTCACCAGTTCTCATCACATACGCCGTTACGAGGACGGAATAGTCTCAAGATCTGTGGGGATGCTATATGTAATACGTTGGTGATGTGTAGTTGGGTTTCCCGCTTATAGCATCTGGTTCGTTCTGTTCATGGGCCAATTAAGCTTATACTAGACACTTATGATATGTTATGATCGATACTACTCTTGAATGAAGCGGCCTTAACCAGGCCAGTGGCTATATGCAGTTCTCGTAGACATCAAGACACCCTCGCATCCTATGCAAATCCAAGACTTTCAAAGACTCCTCGTCAATTATTAAAATCCCATGGTAAGTGTATCTCAAACAGCGCTAATTGCGTATGCAAATGTGATGAAATAATCGTACAGAAATAAAAAACTCAACCCAGTCTGCTGTATATTCACGTGAAATATGGGACACAATCAAATCCTCCGCTTCTTCTGAATGAAAATATTCGGCTGACTCGCGGCAGGACGCTTTCTAATAAGAGGCTTCGCAGGTGACGCCGGCGACGCACGAACTGGAGGTGTCCCAACTGGCTCGGAACGACTTGACAGGGTCCGTGGCGGAGACCTGTCCGGACCACGTTTACCCGGCACAATCGGTCGACTTCCAGTAGGCATCTCAGATTTAGCCTTGTCAGTCGCTGACACGGAAGACGGCCGACCTAATACCCGTGGTCGAGGGGCAGACACTCGAGGTGGCGACGACGCTTGAGATTGTCTGCCGGTAGACGGTTGTATAGGCTTGGACGTAGGCTTCGACGCTAACGTCGTAGGCGAAGACGGCGCCTGTTTATGCTCATCAACCAACCACTGAGGAACATGATTAATCCTCGACGCACCACTATGCAACTGATGCGTCGGCACAGCCAACACCTTATTCCTCTTACTACTAAAAATACTATTCTTCTTCGGTTCCGATCTTGTTCCGCTCGTATGAAACCTGCGTCGTGGCTTGGGTAGACGACTTGTATCCTTGACAAGCACAGCCGCATTGTTAGCCTTGTCAGAGTAGAATTTATCGACGGCTTGTTTCAGTTGAAGGGCGCCTTCTTCGACTTCGCGTTGGACTTGTTCGAGTAAATCGCAGTAGATGTCGTACCAGCAATCGGATTCTTGGGGGATGTCGTATTGTTCCCATTGAGGGATGTCGCGTTTGATGAAATCCATCCATAATTCTCGGTCGTCTTGCATTATGTGGGGGGAGTTTTTTTCAAGTTCTCGCTGTAAGCCATGGTTAGCTAAACCTTTGATTGTAGATATATTGCAACTCACCAACTGCTTTGGGCTTTCGACTTTGATGAGAAAAGGCCTCGCCAACGAGTATGGGATATTCCCGATATCCGTCAAACCTAACAATTAGTTCGTATTCAACAATCAAAAATCACAGGTCAGAGACATACTTCGAACATTCTGCACAGCAACCCGCGTGCTCATCGCAAGAAGTGACCGCGCCGGCATACTGACAAGCTATTAGGCATGAACACTGCTTCTTTGCTAAGATGAAACAACAGGATGTTCAGAGATATATCAAGGCGGCCTAATATGCAGATATAGACAACGCGATGGTAATGATTGAAACATGAACACGAAACTGTTATATATCTTGTGATAGAAGAGATTCTTTTCGAGTACGTTTCGTGATAAACAAAGACGTTCCAAGACGCTTCGTCACTTCGATGCTGACTGCCTGATAAGAGTCACGTGTTGATAAGAATGTTTGCATAGTTTTGATTGTTTGAATGAGCCCGACAACATCTATAGCTTAGTTAACTGAACAGACAATACAAGCAACTTTCATCTAATGGTATATCCATGTCAGACAAGCAATACGAGGCTTGTTACACTGCAATCATCTGAACCAACTCATCCGATTCAACGTTGCACAATCGAGAAGTACCTGAGTCAATTATTCATTCACTCATCTGATCATCATACTTTGCAATAACCCCCCTCTCCGCTCTGGCTGATTCATTCGTAATCGTCTCTTCCTCGCCTCTGACCGAGGCATAACTCTCTTGAACGGCATAACCATCATAATACCCTCCCCGTTCTAACATCCACATCTGGCTCAACCACTATCCCCGTAACACGGTAACAGGTTCAACAAATTTCTCAAAACTGAATGCCCAAAGCAGATTCGCCATGGCAATAAATATGTCTTGATCTGCTAGATGCATACTGGGACACAGATGACGACCGCATCCGTATCCGTAGTGGTCACGATTTGCGTAATCGGATGATTTGGCGTATTCGGCTGTTAGCAGTGGTTTTTCGAGGGGGTATCGTTCCAGGTTGAAGGTGTCTGGGTTGGGGAATTATGTTTCGTCGTGATGGAGGCCCCAGATGTTGAGGATCAGGGTTGTTCCTCGCGGGAGGAGTTTGCCGTCAATCCAGTAATCTATTCCCCATGAGTAGGTGACATCGCCATCAGGTGCAGAGGGATAATACCTTCATCAAGGTAATGCGGAACTCCCAAAGGAGCAGGGACTCCTCCACCTCATACGCTCCTTGACAATGACCGCTACATACGGCAGATCCTTGTAATCAGCCAAAGTAGGTACTCGTTCCTCCCCTACAACCGCATCAATGGGAGATGCTCGTACGCCGTACACTATCTTCGAATGTCAACCCATCTCCAACGAGAGACGTCTAACAAGAAGGAAAGACTTACGGATACTAGTCATAACACTGCCCCCAGACCTCTTCGGATGATCCATGGACATCCCATCATCATGATCGACGAGAATATCTCTAAGCAGCTGCACAGACTCCGCATGCACAATCTCCATATACTTTCTCTCAACTACACTCTCACTAAAAGTCTGTCGTTACATCCTTCGATTTTCCTCCACTTGTTGCCGCAGGGTACCATGAGTCGATGATCACCATCGCTGATAAGATTGTTCGCTACGTACGAGGGTGGTTGGCCGTTGGTGATGGAACTTTTCTTGTCGAGGAGTTCTCGGGTGATTAGTCTGTCTGTGATGAAGGCTAATGTGCTTGGTCCGATTTTGAGGGTGAATAGGCCACCGCGGGTTTTGTAGAGTTCTGTAGATCTGCGTTGTTTCGTCAGTTCTTGACAATATCTGATACATTGAAAGGACCACTCACTTGAGGAACGGCTGTGCAGTGGGAATCTGACCGATGTTTCCGATTATTGGATGCGTTGGTGGTCCTTGGTAAACCTAGTCAGCTAATATCAAGCGAATCGTTGATAGATTGATTGAATACCAGGAGGTAACCGTGAGTCTCTCCTGCCTCTAGATAGAAGGAAATAAATCAGGCCAACAACGACACCTAGAACGGTACTGCTACCTATCCCTGCCATTGCAAATTGATACAAAAATAATCGAGGGAAGCTTGGAAGTTAATGGTTGTCGGAAAGAGATCTTGATGGAGTGATCCCTGACCGCTGTATATGTACTACCACTTTCAGCTGTCAAGTTACCGCTTTCAGGTGCAGTAGACGGCATAAATGCAGCACTACAAGGTATTCCCAGACTCTGAAGGTTACCAGCCTGTCACTGGACACGGCAAACGAACATCTCGATAACCCGAGTACACTCTGGCGTGTAACCCCAGATACATCCGTAGTTCTCTACGAGTTTGTGGTTCCCTCCAATCTTCTTACTCGGAAGTGCATCATGTAAGATCCCTCGACCTGTGAGAGGTAACGTTAGTTAGCACGTTCGTTTGTTTGATTTGTGTAAGTTATCGTCTTAGGTAAAGTATCCTTCCGCTGGAATTCGCTGCCTTGTGCGGGATCAATCGTGAGACTCCCCACACTTCTGCATATTTCTAAAGGTATAACTAATCTTCTAAATCAATCTGTAATGTGTGCTGCTTAATTATAGGTGAACTAACACCACTGGTCTATGTTTCTGCGCGAAGATCCGAGGGCAATACTGCGAGTCAGGGCTTGACAAGCTCGGGGTGCCTTTCGAACATCAACCAGGTGTAAGAAATATCAAATCGAGATATATTCCTCAGTAAAATATAGTATCATGAATAACCCAAGGAAATCCACTAATTAACAGAAATAGAATGACCAAAGAAAAGATACATAATCCATGCCATAGAAACGCCACGAGCCGAAAGAAACCCCGCTCCTGATTTTGTCAAACCATGTAACTCAGTATGAATAGAAACGTATTACCCCGATAAGAATTGATAATAAAGATAAAAATTAAAAACTCCCGCTCCAATCCAGTCCGACCATATCCTATCCTATGGCTTTCCCTAATCGTTTCGTTATTCGTAAGTATTTTGGTTCCGGTGGTATAAACATGTCGTGTAGTAAAGGAAGCCGTCATTTCTTAGGCGGTTATTGTTTTGAGTGAGATGTCATGTCGTATGTTTATGGGTTGAGGGTATTATGTTATGTATTCGGCGGAGGAAGGGATACATCCAGCCCACCTCCCCATGGAGGTAGTTCACGACCACCGTGTGAAGTTGCACTTGTTTGATAATCAGTCTCGCCAAATCCCGCGGCGGCAGCGGCATTGGTTGTGGCGTCGGTTGGTACTCCGTCCATGGTCGTCAAACGGCCGTTGGTAGCAGCTGAAGGCGGAGGAGGACCTGGAGGAGCAGAAGGGGGTATGCCGTGTGTCGCTGCTGGAGGTAAGTAATTACCACCTGTGACATTGCCTTGATTTGGGAAGAAACTTTGATTCAAGGCGCCGCATGAGGTGCACGTGAATTCTATTTTGAAGTTTGTGAGTACTAGTTGAGCGGCAACCGGGTGGCCTGTGTGGGTTGGTTGTTGATGTTGCGGAGGGGGTGGAGGAGGTTGTGGTCGAGATTGTGGGTGGGGATGAGATGATTGATGAGGGTGACGAATGGAGGGCGAACTCTGCGTTTTAGGAGGACTAGGTGGAGGAACAGGTAGTTGAATAGGTTGGATATACGATCCTTGTCCGCTTGGTGCGAGAGGTGCAATCTGTGAAGCATGATGGGACATTGTCGAGACTGAGAGAGATCGAGTCTCGGAAGGCCCTGGTTGAGCGTGATGATGCGACATTGTGGCCAGAGATGGATTGCTCTGCTGCACGCGAACCATTGCAGCTGCAGAGGCCGTCTCTGTAGGCGAATCGTCTTGATCAATGCTATCGTCTTCCATTAATGTCGTCGAAAGACCATTCTCGGGCCAGCCGCGGTCGTCAGTCAAAGGGTCAAACGATGTTTCGTTATTGACTCGGACTGATGATGATGACTGGTCATGAGGGATGTTATGATTCTCATGATCAGCTACGACCTGAGCGTGACCTCCTCTCGACTGTCTCGGTTGTAGCTTAGTCAAAGCGCGCTGTGCCTGTCGCATTGAAATATCATAACCATGATACCGTTTAACTGCTTCCACCACATCCTGACCCTTAATCCTGGTCTTCATATCAAACAGCTTCGGTATCTCATTCAGCAAAAACCGCACATGTGACGCCTCTGACCGAGCAGGGGTCGAAGCAGGTGAAGCCAGATTCCGTCGACAGCTATGCGTATCCTGTAAACTCGTAATATACGTTGCATTCTTATTTGCGCGACACACGACACGAAAGTAGCAATTGGCCGACGACCGACATCCGAGCACGACACTCTTCTTGTTACTTCGCATGACTCGAAGATCCCAATGTTGTCGGACGGAGATGTTGCGTATGGCCGATTTGAAGTCTTCGAGTGAATCGAACCGTTGGCCCACTACGAGGCCCGAGACTACCTCCGCCATTTATTTTTTTGGTTGATTGATCGATCTGGCTCATTCATAAGGATGAAACCCGAGATTAATTGTTGCAAAAGCATAGCAGCCTGCAGCCATTGATCAATAAGAAGGAAAATTTCAGATTGGACTGATGCGATTCACGTTCTCTCCTCCACGATTAGGCTGGGGAAGAGCCCTTTCATTCACGAAACAGAATCTATGTAGGCACGTGCTCAGCAGCGAATGCTGATAGTCGAAGACAAGCCAATGTCGCGACAGTAGAGTATCAAATGAATCAAAAGCAGACAGCAATGGGGAGCAGCCCCCGTAGGCGTCAGTCACAGAGGATGAAATAAAGAAAGGATGAATCTTGGTGGGGCGCGAGCTTAAGCAAAGCAACAAACTAAGATCCGCCGCTAATTTCATCGCGACCACAACTGTATACCTTCCTAAGGCGAGAGCAGTTCAGAAAATGGCTTCGTATAATTTACTGAATCAAGAGGAGGAGGGTGAGTTTGGCCTTGCAAGGTTTTACTTTCGTTCATCTAACTTGTACAGACTCCCTCCATAAGTCGCGCCTCCTCAACGTCGAAGAGAAACCATTCAAACGTATCACGAAACGACTTCTCGCCAGCGACTCTCTCATAACCACACCCCTCTCCTTCCCACCTACACCTCCTCCTGAAGGAGGCGACGCAGAAAATGAGTCTACCGTCGCAGAGCAACACCAACAGAAAAAGATCGAAGAATGGCGACAGTTCAAAGAAGCCGTGACTCTAGACTTTGCCGCCTTTGAGAGCAGTATAGCCCGAATACAGTTCCTATTGACGAACAACGAGAAAGAGCGAGAGCGATACGCAGCTGAGAAACTTCGTATACAATCCACCGCGCAGGATGTGCGGGATAACACCGCTGAGCTGCGTGTGCAGCTCGAAGCCGCTCAGAATACTTTAAACCTACGCAAGACGTACGATAATCTAACGGAAAAGATTACGAGTAACCGCTTACTCCGGCCACGAGAAGACCAAAGATCCAATCTGGAGAAACTGCAAGTCGAGATTCTGGAGCTGGAGAAAGAGAGTAAAGAGTACGCAAAGACATGGTCTGAGCGGAGGGAACAATTTGGTCGCATTGTAGAAGAAGGCATGCAACTACGTCGATTGATTCGTGATGAAAAGGAAGAAGTTGAGCGGAGGGAAGGCATGCAGGAAGGTGATGGCGACGGAGGTGATGAGGAAGACTCTACAAAGGGTGGTCGTATTAGTGGAGTTAATTCTCCTCGTCCGGAGTCAGAGGAGTCCGCTCCTCCTCCTACTGCTTCTTCTTCGCTGAAGTTACAAACGGATAGATTACAGTCGGAGACGGCGGGTGCGGCATCACCGTTGCGACAGTCGATTTCGATATCTGAACAGAAGCCCGAGGATGTGGATATGGTTGATGAAGGGGAAGTTGACGAGTTGGAAGAGGGGGAGGCCGATGAAAGAGAGGAGAAGATGGACACTACGTAGATGCACGCTTGTGATTTGGAGTTGTTTATTGTATATTGGCCCGGATTATATCAAGGCGGTATTGTATTGGAGATGAAATGCATTCATTCATAGACCTTTTAACACATTAAGAAATCTCTCTCATGGCAGTCTTGGCCGAGGAGATAGCTTCTTTGGCAGCAGTCAATTGCTCGACGTTGCTATTATCTCCTTTGTTTCCTTCTTCGACCTGTAACTCAATCAGCACTGGTATCACGACCAAACTTGAAGGCTACCCACAATCAACTGCTCAAGTTTCGCAACAGCATCCGAAATCTTCTGTTTCAATGTCGGAAGCACTGCCTTGGTCTCTTCGACGGCTTGGCGCTATATAAATTCAGCAATCATGCGAATTTTTTTTTTTTTAGATGTGAGTGGACAAACCTCCTGCTTTAGCAAAAATGCATGGTTTCCTTCATCATCGTTACTGAGGTCCACGGATTCGAGCTTCTGCAGGCGTTGTGTCTGTTGCTCGAGCTCGCGGTGGTAGGAAGCTTCTTCCTTGACGAGTCGTTGCAATGAAGAGGTTGCGATGGCCAGGGGAGATGCGGGTGGCATGATTGAGGAATTTGGTATATGATACGGCAAGTCAGTATGATTTAAAGAAAAGGATGATGCATAACTTATAAGTATGGTGGTGGTGGGGATGATCCCGCCACCCAACCCACCGCTTCCATTTGTCTTTTCTTCCGTCTCCTTTTTGTTTTGGATAGTTTATATTCTTTACCCTTCGTATTGTGTCAGACATATAAGAGATATCTCGTGAGAAGCAGAGCACATGTGTACCAGGAGAAAGCATTCATTCAAACTTATCTCTAATTGAAATATAGGGTGATCGGTGTCAGATAATTGTCTTGTTGATTCTGCTCTACGACATTCAGGCTACACCCTGAGGGATTCGTTCATTCTCATGATTCAGTTTCAATAGCAATGTCAAGCCCCAACCTCGACAGACAGACAAATCCCTGGCCCCTTCTGAGTCTCATACAGCCCAACCGCATTCTCACTCCTAAGACAAATCTCTTTCCACTCAACAAGCACGCGAACCGTACCTCTACTCAGGGGTTTATCAATGCTGTTGGTAACACTGAGACCTTCATGAGTTGCTCGCCAGCCCAGTTTCTGATCGATAATGGTCGCTTCAGACGGAGCTGTAGTGGTCCACAGCGACTTTGGTTTTTCTGGTTTTCTGGCCTTGGATTTGAACCATCCTGATTTTTTCTCATTAACCCTAACCCTGTTTGATTCGCTTTGACTGACCTGCGTTGCGTTTGGCTCAATCATGGATTGCTCCTCAACACGATGACCACTCGTCTTCAGTCGCATGCGCAAACTACTCGCCAGCTCTTCCATAATGGCAGGCTGTCTCCAGAACTCAACTGTATGTTCTTCCCCCTTGAGACGAATGAGCTTGACGACATCCGTGGCTGGAAACCCGACTACTTCTGGCTCCTTTGGTTGTGAGTATGAGGATGAGTAATCTGAGCTCGAGACATGATTTTGTTGCAGAGAGTCCACGTTGGAAGGAACAAGCAAGAAAATAGTTTTGTAAATGCCCGACGCACCCTGCACAGCAAGAAGGGGCTCGACGTAGGTTGTAAGGATGTCTCGCACCCGCGTTAGTCGGGTATCGTCCAGTTGTTGATGGAGTGTAGCTGCGGCCCACGAAGTGGCAGTAGAGGATCCTATACTCTCTTCATAGGAGGGCACAGGATCCTCGACTTGTGGATTAAACGATGATTTTGACATGTCAATATCGACTCTTTGCGACCATAAGTACCTTTGACAGAAGAGATGTGCTATTAAGGCATAATTAGTAGATAGCTGCATATAACACAATGCATAAGTTGCTGTAAAATAGCACTAATCAACGTAAGTATTACCCTCTGATTTGTCCGGCCATGTCAGAGTAAAGTTCCGATGATGAGGCTCATGTGTTGGCCAAGTCAGCCTCGAGGAGAGAACTTAAGAATCAACGAGTCAGGGCTGCGTGTTAGCCGTGATAGCCGGGATTGAGCCTTAGTCTTCAGGCCGTCGGCCCCAAAGCCTGCGCCCAGCACTAATTAACCGCTTGGATTTCTAGGCATCGCGGTCATGTGAACTCCACCATCTTACATATAGCCACAGCCAAGATGAGTACGATAGTAATAGTTCTGTTTCTATTGAACTCAAGTGGATTCGGCCAAGCAAATAACAACCGCAAAGAACCTTTGAAGAACAACAACAAATGACGCTCTCATCCCGCCAATAAGACATCTCTCTTGCCGAACACCTAGCCAGCTTGTCACGATATATCCCTCTCGGCAAGGCAGTGCTGTTCCCGATTGACGAATGATCATCGAACAACTGGATTCTGGAATGCGCATATGAGAGATGCAAGCGGGGAGGGCCGTGGAACTCCCCGGTCCAATATCAGACTATCTTTCAATATGGTGTGAGGCAGAGACACTAACCTGGCTACCCACTATAAGAAACTTAAAACTACAATGGACTGGGCGTACCGCTCGTATTGAACAGACATGAGGGATATTATGATAGTATATTGGAGTATCAGCCTCTTGTCATAGCAGGAAATGTCCGGCATGCTGCCTTGGCTTGATGTATAGTGATCCATGGGAATTTCCGTCAAGGCTGTGCTGCCTAGGGATTTCGCGTCATATATAAAATGGCGATGTCTTTTGTACGAGACCAGTTCTATTTTGCACCAGACAGATATCGAGTGTAATGTTGGTGGACGCAACACGCAACATTGATCCCTCACCAACTTGTACTAATCTATACCCCTTCCCTCCATACAGCGATAGACACCAGAAGTCAAAATGAGGTATTATATCGCAAGCGCAAACGAGTATCTCGTCATCACCGGTGCCGGTATTCCAGATCTTCGCATCTGCAAGAAGGCACTGGTGTACCCATGGCAGAAGGTGCGTATAACTCCTGACACGGCAACATAACCCCTAAACTAACATTAATAGATCTCGCGCATCTCGGTCACGCCCTTTGACTTTTCTCTGAATCTTCAGGCCATGACAGTCGAGAAGCTACAGTTTGCTCTCCCAGCTGTGTTCACTATTGGTCCCGATAACGAGCTTGACGCTTTGAAGAAGTATGCTCTCTTGCTATCTGGGAATGCAGATGGAACCAGTGAACACAAGTATGAAGTCAATCAGCCAGCTCGACGCAATCATGTACAGGATATCGTCAAGGGTATTATCGAGGGCGAGACCCGTGTCATTGTGTCTAGTATGACCATGGAGGAGATCTTCAAGGAGCGCCAAATCTTCAAGGCTAAGGGTATGCTATCCACTCAACAGCCAAGAAATCCATATGGCTAACCAGGCTTCATAGTCATTGAGAATGTTCAAAACGAACTGCAGCAATTCGGTCTACGAATGTAAGCCTCCGATTATCTCCCTTTGAATATCAAGCTGACAAATCTAGCTACAATGCCAACGTCAAAGAATTACAAGACACCCCCGGAAGCGAATACTTCGCCTTCCTCAGCCGCAAAGCCCACGAAGGTGCGCTGAACCAAGCCAAAATTGACGTCGCCGAAGCCCGCATGCGTGGCGAAATCGGTGAAGCCGAGAAAAAGGGCCGCACAAAGCAAGAAATCTCCAAAATCGACGCCGAGACCGCGGTGCTCGAAACCAAACGTAAAGCTGAAAAGGCAAAAGCCGATTCGGAACTGACGAGTCGTCAGATTGAGCTTGAGCGGGACATTCGGATGGCGAAGATTTCGGCGGAGCGTCAGACTGAGATGAGAGATGCGGAGTTGCGGAAGAATGTTGAGTCGAAGAGGGCGGAGACGGAGTTGGAGCGCTTGCGTGCTACGGATGTTACCAAGAGCAAGATTGCGCGCGAGGCGGCGCAGGAAAAAGCTGATGCCGCGTTTTATACGGAGCAGAAAGCTGCTGATGCTTCGTTTTATAAGAAGAAGATGGAATCTGATGCATACTGTACGCTGCCCGCAATCATTTGAGAAGGAACTTTGAACTAACGATGTACGTCTAAGACTACCGCCAAAGGCGTGAAGCAGAAGCCATCCAAGAGACAGCCAAAGCCTACAAATCTATGGTCGACACCCTCGGCGGACCACAGGGCTTCTTGCAGCTCAAGATGATCGAAACCGGCATGTACGAGCGTCTGGCCCAGGCCAACGCAACCGCTGTCAGCGGCATGCAACCCAAGATTACTACCTGGAACACCGGTTCTTCAGCCGGCGAAGCAGACTCTACTGCATCTATTCGAAATATCATGCAGTCCTTACCCCCGCTGTTGAGCACTATTCACGAACAAACTGGAATCGCGCCTCCTACCTGGTTTGCGCAGATGCCACAGGCTGAAGCTAACGGTGCTCTTGTTGCTCCAAAGAAGGTCAACGGTAACTGATTTGATATGCACGTTGATGGACCTTTCTTTGCTTGTTTATGTTTTGACTGACTGTATTATCATTGATATCCGATTTTCCACTCGCTTGTCATTTGTTGTTTCCTATATGCGATCATTGCTTGTTTGATACGATGCTTTATTACTCTTGCTCAATATACCATGTCATATCTCATTTATGGCTTGCCTATTATGATATTTTGACACTTTTCCATATCTAATCTACGAGTTTTACTTTGCCCCCTTACGAGGCATAGACTGTATCTGTCCAACGTCAGTAAATATTGTTAAAATCTGGACTACCTGCAGTAGGTAGAACCTGGTTATAACGAACTCCCGGGGTTCAGGTCAATATACCCAGAAGTGAGTTTGATTTAGGATTGAAGAGCACCTCCACTATATTAATCCATTTCAATATTAATAAATTGGATGCTTTCTAGCCTCATATTAAAGATATCCAAGCTGATATCAGTGGAATGTGGAGCGGCCTTCCTTTCGTTATAGCCAGGTTCTATTGTTTTTCAATCCTTTAATACAAATAATATGTAGAGGTCTAAACAAACTTCTTTATCACATCATCAAAAACCTCTTCAGCATGTTTCTCAGCATCATGAGCAAATATCCAGTCCTCGCGAGGAAGATGAATCGAAGAAGAATCCTTTTTGACCTTATCCCAATCCGCCTTGTGCCACATATCCCTTGTACTTTCTCCTGTCTTTTGTATCTTACGTACACGGTCATACCTTCAATTGCCCTTTTAGTAAATTCGACGAACATCCAGTATTTTACTAGTGGAAAACGTACCGAATATCCTGATAAGCCCGAACAGCAGCCGGAATCCGATCCCTACTCCCCGCCCTCTTGAGACAGACAGCAATCGTAACGCCATCCTCCATAGCCTGCGTAGCTCCCTGCGTCGAAGTAGGCAGAAACGGATGCGCAGAGTCTCCTAGGAGAGTAATTCGACCTTTATCACTGACCCACCGCGGCAATGGATCTCGATAAACGAGTTTCCAGTCTACGACTGAGGGAGTCTTTTCTACAATTGCCTTGCACATTGGATCCCATCCTTCGAGGAAGTTATAGACATCTTCGAGTTTTCCGGGGAAGGACCAGGATTCGTCGATGTCAGCTTCATCCTGTTTTTTTCTAGGTGGTTAGAACGGAATTTGAAGCAGAGAGGATGTACTTACACGATGAGTCAATACCCAGCAGCAATCTGAGCCATTCTTGATAGTAGAAAAGAGGAAATGCACATCTGGACCAATCCAGCCGTTGAATGTATCTCCATTCTCGCAGAATTGTTTTGTTCGGGGGTCTTTGATCATATCGGTATTTGGGAACCTGACCAAATCAGTCAGTGACCAGCTCCTGGCTACTCAACGGATTCATACTTACCACGCTCTATAGACCGCGTATCCACTGGACTTGGGCTTATCGACATATCCTAGAACCAGTTCCCTGGCTTTCGACCTCACTCCATCCGCGCCTATAACCACATCTGCAGATACCTTCCAGACAGTCAACCCACCATCTCACCACCACACAAGGAGATAAACCTACTCTCCTCCCATCATCCAAAACAATACTTGCCTGCTCCTCCTCCTCCCAATACTGCCTCACCCTCTGACCAAGATGAATCGGAATCCCTAACTCATCCCTCGCATACTTGAACACAATACTATGCAATTCACCACGATGACCATTAAACACCGGCGCATCTGGATCTCGTGGCGACGATTTTTGCGTTGTGATTATTTCACCAGTATCGTATTTATGGATTCGAAATCCGTATTTGGACAGATCAATACTCAACGCGCGCATCTGGTCGGCGATTTCGCCGTTGGACCAGCGTTTGTAGATGCGGCCGGCATTGGGACCGAAGGAGATTATGTCGCCTAGGACTTTGAGTTCTGTGTTTGGTGGTTAGTATCCATGCCTATTCCAAGGTCGGTATTGACCTTTTAAAAGAGAGGGGGGAGGTGTACGTGGAAAGGATTCGTAGATTTCGACTTCGTGACCTTGGCGATGGCATTCGATGGCAGCTGTGAGGCCTCCGAAGCCTGTTTGAGGTCAGCATACACAATTGAGTGACTGATGGGATTGAACTGATCTCAGATCTCACCTGCTCCTACGATGACTACCTTAACACCTGTTCTCTCTCTGGTCGAATATCCGTTCGAGATTGCCATTATGAAGTATACTGAGGCAGTGGGATTTTAACGTCTCGAGGAAGACTCTAAGCTTATGGAATTGGCGATAAACCTCTATTTAAATCATTTTTATCACAATTATCCGACAACAACATAGTATGTACCTGTAGTGAACCCACAATAGTAGAAGGTATGCGTGTGACCTCTACTTCCGTAAGTCCAGAAGCTGCGGGACCAGAACCAATATAATGCATCTTCTAATCATCAATTATCAAGCTAACGGTCCCTGAAGCTGTAGAGATACGAAGAATATGCTTAGGGAATGGGGCATAAGACACTCCGGGAAATTCCCCGCTATTAGGGTTTCCCCGGATTATGTCCCTTTATCACGAACATGCCCAGGCAAAGATGCGCGATAATTGGGAGGTTATACGGCAATTTAGAGGCTCTGAAATGCCGGGAATGCTTTCAGATAGTAAGTGAATTAAAAGTCTCTAGGAAAAGAGCAAATGGTTGCATGATCTAGCGGGGCTTGTACTTTCGTACTTCAATCATTGCCTATATGGTATGTCAACTTTAGGGACTTTTAGGTGTGGGGCTCAAAAGAGAGAAAAGATCCCATATATACGACACATGTGACTTGCTTGTCAAGATGACCACGTTAGACACTTGCAAATTAAGTATCTCTTTCACCCTAATCAGCACTGATATCCGCAGAAATGACGAGCCATCCGGAATACAACGAAAAGACCACAGCAACAGAGGTTGCAGATGCATTTTCAGATCGAATCCGCAACAAGAATGGTAAGCACTCACTCTTAAAATAATGTACGATTGATCACTAAGCAGAGGAATCACACTAGTTGTCATCACCGGCGTAGGACCAAACAGTCTCGGAGAGGCATTAGCCCTTGCCATAGCAGCGCATTCACCAGCAAAGTTGATTCTCGCATCACGGACAAAAGCCAAACTAGAGGAGGTCTTGAAAAAGATATCTACAGGGAGACCCGAGATGTCTTCCAAAATAGAACTCGTCATATTAGATCTGGCATCGCAAAAGTCCGTTCGCGAGGCAGTAGCTCAGATTCTAGGTTGCATTGACCATATAGATATCTTGATCAACAATGCGGGTTTAATGATGCTCAAGCAAGAATTCACCGGGGAAGGAATCGAGCTACAATTCGGCACTAATCATATCGGCCATTTCCTATTCACCAACCTACTTCTGGAAAAATTGTGTAGAGAAGTTGGTTCATCTCAAGGAGAAGCGGGATCGACGAAAATTGTCAATGTCACGAGTGCCGGTCATCGACTTTCGCCGTTCCGATTCCAAGACTATAATGTCGACGGAAAACCGGTTCCGGATGAAGAGCAGCCCCCAGCAGCGATGATTGCTGCGTATGGGAAAGTTGATACTTATAATGGGTGGATAGCATATGGACAGTCGAAGACTGCTAATATATTGTTTTCGGTGGCTTTGAATGAGAGATTCAGATCAAGGGGTATCGTTTCTTATGCCGTTCACCCGGGATGTGAGTAGCCCGAATCTGATCTCTGAGTTGCATTCGCGGAACTGATGAATAGACGTACAGCCATCTGGACTGGTCTTGGACGTAATCTCGATGAACAAGGGACTGAGATTCTCGCCAAAACGGGGACGTATTGGAAGTCAATAGATGAAGGTGCAGCTCCTATGTTGGTTGCAGCTTTGGATCCTGCGCTTGATGGTGGGCGCTCCCTTCTCTTATCAGTCATGTACATGATCTGACATGTTGTTTTTTTTCCGTCGTTAGGTCCCCCTGAGCCCAACCGCGTCTATATCAGTGATTGCCAGATCGCCGAAGCGGCTCCATGGGCAATTGACACCGACGCAGCCAAGAGACTCTTCGAATTGAGTGTGGAGCTGGTTGGGATAGATACTGCATAGTTTTGCAACTAGCTTGCAAAGCAACACGTCAACAGCAATTGGAGTTTGTGTTGAGGAAGCGGTGAAAGGCCGATTGTAGAGAAACTTACCAGATGTATACTCGGAAGCGCGGTTCCGCTTCCGACGGGGAGATAAGCTGGCGTTGGACGTCCGATAGCCAATCATATCATCCGATTTGAATGTTTTGTTTCTACAGCTTCGACGGTCACGATGCACAACAAGGTTCCAAGGACGTCTTGATCATAGGATTAGCGTGTCTATACCAATGTAATGTAGATCTCAAACGATAGCATTGCCGTAGTTGATTAGAATAAGAGCAAATGCACAACTTATAAGCTCAAAGTCCTTCTATCGGACCCCCGTCGGACATCCGGCAACAGCGGATCCACATCGGCTCTAACGGCAGCGCTTGCTTCTTAACAAAAGCTTGAAAAAAGTTGCAACTTCGATCAAAAGACAATCACACCAATCAGAAACCGGAGATCTGCTAATTATCCCACAGTGATAGTCTGGAAAATACTCCTCCATGGATTTGCAGCAAGTAGAAATTTCTGAATTGCGGCCTAATGCTAGGATCCATAATGTTCAGCATAGATACGTCTAGCCCTATGTCATAGAACCCTCACTGGATGGATGGCGACCAACTCATGAAAATTATGTCTCATAGTTTTGAAACTAAGCCGCCGGCGTGGCCACTCGAATCCGAGATTTGGCTTTCAGCCTAGTTTGTGGAGGTATATATATATACACTGCTTCTCGCATCGCAGGTTGGGATCCAATGATTTACTTCCTCGAGTGTTCGAGCAAATGTCACTTATATATCATTGGATCTACACAATGAGAAAGCAATAAGATTTTGTACCACATACGAGCCACAGACGTTGTGGTAAATTGCTTCTATCTGACTACAACATGGGTCGTCATGCCATCGCGGAGAAATCCTTACAGGATCAAAGAAACATCCTACCAATCGGTCAATTACTGGTCGTCTTCAGTGGACTAGCAGTTTCTCTGTTAATCTGCTTCATCGATCAAAATGGCTTGAGTGTTGCTCTCCCCACTATCAGCAAAGAGTTGCATGCGCAAGATACGATTTCCTGGGCCGGAACATCTTCACTCGTCGCGAATGCCGTCTGCACCGTTCTCTACGGCCGATTGTCCGATATATTCGGCCGCAAAAGTGTTTATATCAGCGTTTTGATTCTCCTGAGTATTGCCGATTTGCTTTGTGGTCTGGCTCAGAATCCTCCCATGCTATATGTCTTTCGTGCATTGGCGGGTATTGCTACCGGTGGTATCACCAATATGACTATGATCATTGTTAGTGATGTCGTGACGCTGGAAGATCGAGGCAAGTACCAAGGTATTCTAGGTTCATGCGTCGGCATTGGCAATGTGATTGGCCCATTCATCGCAGCAGCTTTTGTGCAAAATGCCTCGTGGAGAGATATCTTCTATCTGCTTACTCCGTTGGCGGCCGTAAGTGCCATCGTCGCCTGGTTTCTATTGCCAAGTAAGATGAGACCAGAGTCTATGAAGAGTCAAGTGAAAAAGATTGACTTTGCTGGTGTCATTACCTCGACAATTGCCATTGTCTTCATGTTGATTCCCATCTCTGGCGGTGGTCTGTATTTTCAGTGGGATTCTGCTCTAGTGATTAGTTTGTTGGTTATCGGGGGTTGCTCACTTGTGGCTTTCTTGTTTGTTCAATGGAAGATTGCTCTTCTTCCAATGATGCCTCGTAAGTATTTCTCCTCTACGTTGTGGTAGAACGGAACTAATGTAGAATAGTCTCTTTGTTCAAAAGTCCCGTCATCACAACCTTGTTCTTCCAGAGTTTCCTTCTTGGAGCTGCATACCAGTCTCTGCTATATTATTTGCCATTATACATCCAGAACGGACGTGGCTGGTCACCAATTCAATCTGCGATATGTTCGTTACCAATGGTCTGTTTCCAGTCAACTTCATCAATCCTCTCTGGATTGTACATGTCACGGATGAATCGATATCTTGAGGTTATCTTCACAGGGTTCTCTTTGTGGTGCCTGTAAGTTCCACTCCCATTATGTGGCAGAATCAGTACATATACTCATATCGTCTGCAGTGGCATTGGCTTGACACTGCTATGGGATGCAAACACACACAAAGGTCAAATATATGGCATACTTGTCCTCATCGGTACCGGGATAGGCTGCACTTTCCAGCCAACTCTAGTCGCTCTCCAAGCCCACAGTCCCGTGGCAAAAAGAGCTGTTGTGATTTCCATCCGTAACTTTTTCCGTTGCGCTGGTGGTGCAGTTGGTCTAGCCATATCGGCTGCAATTTTGCAGGCTGTTCTCAAGAAGAACCTCCCAACTAAATACCTATACCTCACTCATTCCACATATGCACTTCCCGATAGAAGCAGTATTCCAGCAGCAGATTGGGACTCGATTGTGAACGCTTATGTCAAAGCGTCTCATTCGGTCTTCATCTTTCAAGTACCATTAGTAGGGCTTTGTGTGCTCGCATGCGTCTTCATTCGGGACAAAGGATTGCGAAAACAGGAGGAGTCAAAAAAGGAGGGTGTGACAGTGAATGAAGGGCAAACAGCGTCTCAGGCCACGACACAAGTTGATCCTGAGATGACAGAGCAAGAGGAAGATAATCAGCACGATCTTGAGAATCGATTAGAGAAGGAGGAGCACGAAAACGATAAAGCTGAGCAAGCGTCAACCGTTTGAGTAATTCTTCACAGGAGAATCACGCTCTTATATCAACATTTCCTTCGATATTGAGAAAAAGCAGTTATAATACTTACGACTGATACGTTTGCATGGGATAGGGGTACATATTGCATTATACCCTGGAACTTTTACCATAACATGATAGACTTGTTGCAATTCATTTCACTTGATCGCTTGTATAGCAAGAAGTAGATGTAAAGACATTGATATAGAGTACTCTTCGGTCAAGTCGTAGAAGTAGAAGTTAGGAGATTGTTGAGCCTGAGGCAGGAACATCTTCGGTCTGTCCAATGAGCGACTCCGAAAGTGCCCCGCACCGCGATACCTGCCTCCTTCCAACTTTTGATTTCAATCATCTTCCTTCTTCTTGCAGCATGAAGCTCTTGATGTTCACATAGACCATCAGCTTTCGTTGATGCGGATATCTAGGAGACAAGCTATGTGAATCATGAACTCATCTCGCGCCTCTTCGACGGGCACCGAGTACAATCCGCGCAAGCGTGGCAGGACAGCTTGTACACGCTGCAAGAACCGAAAACAAAAAGTATGCTTATCACCCCTGAATAGACACAAACTGATTTAGATATTGTATAGTGTGGCAATGAGTATCCTGATTGCGCAAACTGCCGGAAAGCCGGCGTTGAGTGTGATAAATCTTTAGTTAGCCATGAAAGCGACAACACATCGGGGTCAGATCCTTCCTTTAAACAATATATGCGTATATTGACAGTATATTGACAGTATATATAGATATACGCGAGCTCTTGAAGAGCGTGTTGCCTTTTTGGAAGGCAGACTAACGGAGCTTTTAGAACGCAGAGCTGATACCTCAATCTCAAGTGATAATCCTACCCGCATTGTCCACCCCTTGTCCGCTGCTTCACAGCGACAAACACCTGATAATGTTCAAACTGGGGTGAATAGTAGTATGCTGGGTGAAATTGTCGGCTTTCTTTCCCTCAACTCATCAGAGTCGCCAGCCTATATTGGATCGAGCTCGGGGCTGTCCTTGGCTGTTAACTTGGGCGAGATGGTGCGAGCCACAGTTATGACCAAGGCGTTCCCTGATTCTTCAGATAGTAGCAATCAACGGTCAAGTCGTGATGCTACAAACACAACCAGCACGAGCCATCCTTATAAAGCAATCAACTTGGATGAGTTGCTGAAGCATCGTGCTAATCCTCCCAACGATGAAATGGGGTCGCGTATCTTGAATACGTACATAGACCGCGTGCATAGTAGATATCCATTTCTCGACCGAGATGAGTTGTGGAAATTGCACAACGATCGTTGGCGGCTGGCAAGAACAAAACCCGAAGACTTGGCTCAGAGCGAACGCTTTGGCATATTCAGACTCTATATGGTATATGCTATTGCCTCGACATTGATTTCACTCATAGAAAAATATGATTACATTGCTCCTGAGGTAGGTTTTTCGGTCCGGTAACCTGTGATGCCGAAAAGATACTGACAGCGCTAGAAATTCTACATGACAGCTATCCAACATGTCGCAGCAGCGTGCGAGACTAGGTCAATTCAGAACATCGAAGCCATGTTGCTTCTAGTGATATACCACCTCCGGTCTGCCACTAGTCATGGCTTGTGGTATATGATAGGACTAGCAATGCGAACATGCATTGATCTTGGACTTCATCGGAAGAGCAGCACACCACAGCTGGATGCATACGCAATTCAGCTTCGTCGACGACTGTTCTGGACTGTATACTACCTAGAACGAGCTATTGCAGTTTCCCTGGGACGGCCTGTTAGTATCAATGACCGACACATTGATGTTGACTTGCCTTTAGATGTGGATGACGACGTTCGTGACACTGCAGCTTTAGTTTCTGAACAAGCGCAACAGGATGCCGACAAGACGACGAGTCTTTCTCTATTTCGCGCTCTTTTACGCATCCGCCAGATTGACTCAAAGATTCAACATACCATTTACCGTGCTGACAGGCCCCTACAAGAGCTCAGGCCGAAAATAGACAAACTATACCGTCTATTAGAAGCATGGAAAGACTCTGCGCTCTCACGCTTCCAGAGCGAGTTGGATTTTGCAATGCTACATTATAACAGGTCGGTTCGACTACTCATTCAACCATTTCTACCTTTACTTCCCATAACCGACCCATACTATCATATCTGTCTCCGAGCATCAGGAGATATATGCCAAGCTCACAAAAAGCTACATCAAACCTTGGAGTATGGACATTCATTCCTTGCCGTGCAAACTGTGTTTGTTTCTGGTATAACAATGCTATACGCGCTCTGGGCGAATACCGATAAAGTATGGTCCGTCCGTATGAGCAATGACATCCGGGCTTGTTCGGCTGTTCTGTTTGCCATGACAGAGCGTGCGGCCTGGGTCAAGAGATATAGAGATACATTTGAACTGTTGGTGAATGCAACAATGGAAAAATTGCAGGGAAATGAAGCGGCCAAAACATCTGGTATGGCGGGCATGATGGCTGCACAGGGATATGCAAATACTATGAACAGCACAAATCCGAATATATATCAGACCGGCGATAAGCGACAATACTTTGGGACTGCACCGACAGATATGATCAACACCGTCGTGCCGCCGAATATTTCACAAAATGCACCTGGCTTCCCTGATTTTCCGAACTTTCCCTCTCAAGAACAACAACCGCAAGTTCAATTCAATTTTGATATATCCGAAGAAGCCATGCGGATGGCCATGGAATTGGCGCCGTGGATTGATCAGGAATTAGGTGGTGAAGGGGCCACTACAACGCCTCTATGGATGCCGGATTTTGATACTTTGCAGAATTTGACTGGGCCATATCAATACTGAGTACGCTGTTATGATCCCTACAGAAGACTATTTAACGTAAATGGGTGTTATCTTCACATGTGAGCCTGTGACTCCCTGCATATACAGCGGGTCTTAGGGCTTGACACCCGCGGGTATGTACATCTCGAGAATTAGGGCTAGCATACATGCATGACCAGAGATCAGATGATCCATCTCACCGAGATCGAAACAATAAATATATCTAGTCATAGCCGGTGAAGAATCAGATCGGAGAAGTTAGGAACGCCGCTCTATTCCTCAAAGATTCTTGTAAACTTCATCCCGAGGGCGTTTCTGCGGCAGCACAGCCTGGATGGGGTGAGGTCGGATGGTTTAGGAATAGGGCATGTGATTTGGATACGATACGAAGATTATGCAGCTAGTTATTCTGACCAGATGGGTAAATAGGTTTGTGGTTATCGATCCGGTGTCACATGTATCTACTACCATCCAAATAGCCGGGTTCACGGGGGAGACACTCTCTGGATATCTAACAAGACAACTTCCGAAATTGTTTAGTGACATCAAAACTTCACATTGACTGACTTTCTACGACATTAATAGCATAGATGGCCCAAAATGGCATTCCCATCCAATTCCATTCATTGCAATTTTGACCCCTCTATGTACCTATAGAACCAAGTAACATGCAAAATAATCACAACAAATGCTGCTGACCGAACCGCTCAAATGGATATCAAATATATATGTATATATGTATTATATGGTTATATTTGATTTATAGTTTTGCGTTCTTATCGTCCCCTGCCTCAGAACTCCCAAAATACGCATTCCCAGCCGGAAACGGACGCCCAATCGACGACAACAACGCACCAACCTCACGTTCCAAAGAGGCCACTTCAGCATGCGCATTATACATACGCACACGAATCCAAGCATCCAAATCATTATCACTCAAATCACGAATAGCAGTTTCGCGATCTACCTGCGCTTCCTGCGCGGCTCGGATGACTTCCCGCGCTACCACAACACTGACTTCGCGAATGCGTGTGATGTCAGGGTACAAGAATCCCTTCTCAATTTCGTCTGGGAGCATGCATTTTGTAAGCGCTTCTCCGGAAGCGTAGATCATGCTATCTGTGACTTCGACGGCTTTGGAGAGGATTGTTCCTAGACCAATACCGGGGAAGACGTACATATTATTTCCTTGGCCGCCGTAATAGATTTTTGTTTCGCCGGCGGTGTTGGTGTATGTTACTGGTGGGAAGGGGGAGCCGGAGGCGAAAAGCGCGCGGCCGTCGGTGTGGATGATTGCTGTTTCGAGGTCGCATTCTGATTGAGAAGAAGGGTTGGAGAGGGGGAAGATGATGGGTTGTTCGTTGAAGGTGGCCATTTTCTTGAGGATTTCCGGGGTGAAGACGCCGCCGATGGTGGAGAGGCCGATTAACATGGTGGGTTTGACGTGGTCGATGACTTCTTCGAGGGTTTTCCATTGTTGACTGTTGTTGTCCTTGCGCGCAAAGTAGATTTTGTGGTCGGCAAGTCTGTCGCCGCGGTCTGCGGTGACGAGACCCCTTGAATCGACTAGGTAAAAGCATGCTTTGGCCTCGTCTTCGGTCAGGCCTTCGCGCACAAAGTAGTCGACGATCTGTTTGGCGACGCCTACACCGGCACTACCGGCACCGAGGAATACGGCACGCTGATCCCTGGGGTGGACACCCGAACGCTTAACGGCGTTCATTACACCGCCCAAAATAACGGCGCCAGTTCCTTGGATATCATCATTAAAACTGGTGTATGTATGACGATATCGCTGCAGGGCAGGAAAGGGGTTCTTGAAATCCTCAAATTGAATCACGATACCAGGCCATCGTTCAGTCAAAGCGGCCATGAGCTCATCAAGGAATTCCTGCTCTTCTTCCGGCGACACCTTGTCACGACGACTACCCATGTAAAGAGGATCTTCCCGGAAGGCCTTGTTGCTCGTGCCCAAGTCCAGGGTCAAGGGTAAAGTGGCCTCGGGACGAATACCAGCACATGCAGTGTATAGAGAGAGTTTACCGATGGGAATACCCATACCATTAATTCCGAGGTCGCCAAGACCGAGGATACGAGATCCATCGGTTATGACTGTGATTTCAACGTTGGGTTGTGGCCAGTTGGCAATGACGGCGGCAAGGTTGCCTTTGTCTTCGTAGCTGAGATACATTCCTATTTTTTGTCAGTTGCATTTTTAAGCTGGTGGGCTAGAGGACATACCCTCTGGTTGCTGATAGATTTCGGACCATCGTTGGCAAGCCTCGCCCACGACAGGTGTATAAATTAAAGGTGTGAATTCCTGTAACCATTAGTATCACATGTATTTACTTGGTGTTATACAACTAACCCGAATATGATCCGTCACTAGACGGTAGAAAAGGTGAACATTATTTTTACGGATCGTACTCAAATATAGGTACTTTTCAATGGGAGTCTGCTTCAAAGCAAGCTGTGCCAGACCTAGACATCGTCAGTGTGTTGTTCCGTATAATAGCATTCGAAGATTGTACATCTTGCTTTCTGCGTCTCGTAGGTCTCGGCGCGAGGAGGAGTAAGGCCGTAGGTGCGTAGATATTTGCGGATATGGGGAGGGTTGGCGGTATCGAATGTTCCTTCTCTATAGCACCTATTAGCTTCTTTTCTATTCAATCAAAGGGCCAAGACGTACGATTGCGCCCCATAAGTAGGCTGAGGAATATGATGAGTTGCGCGGAGCTGCGTACCCGACAACGCAGGAAGCGGTGGGTGTGAATGAGAAGCAGTCATCTCGTCGGTAGCAGATTGCGTCAAGGAAACCTCGGAAGCTTGATTCACAGCAGAAGCAATGGGAGCTGGAAGAGACGAGGAGGTTGAGATAAAAGCTTTCGCATGGACAAAGTGCGGACGGGTCCGTGTATGTATATGTCGGAACATGACCCCCTAGTTAAAACCCAAAGGTAACGTTATGACTTTATAAGACCCAGGTAGTGTGCCACTAAGTCTGACTCCTATTCAGGCACGGGTGTATTAGGAGAATAAGACTCGACGGGATAATAAAACAGTAAACTAAATGCCCCTGTGAATCATCAATTGTCAGTCTGTATGTACTAGCTGACTAGATCGTGTCACCGGACTCACTCGCTTGGACTTTCAATCAACATCCAGGCCAGCCTGTGCATGTGAATGCCTCTCTTGAAGTATCAATGGTATCAGTATAACCCCAGAAAAGCTTGAGTCACTAAGTTTCGCAGGACTAGGAATATCGGGAAGAGTCGGGGGGAGCCTTAAACGGCGTCGGTCAAAGTCTCAAAGAATGGGTCCGAATTGATTTCCAATCACCCAATTGGGGAGCATCTCCTGAGTAAGTATACACGGTCTAGACGACTAGACGCAACGTACCAGAGAGTACACAGGAATATCGCTGATTTTTCAGCATGTCTACGGAGTAGTTGTTTACGAAGATTCTGACTGCTGGAAGTGTAGGAAGTGACTAAGGCACTCAGCCCGGGAAGCCGGGACGCTAAGCTAAGCTTCCAGCCCGATCTGTCTTTTTCCCCAACATTCAGAATTGAAGCTTTCTGTGTGACATGTAACGAGGCATTTATGCAAGTAATCAGGGACTATTGATTGATTCTGAATCCAATTCCACAAAGTTACAAGCCATTGTCCGGCAGAAATAGTACGTTCCTGGGTGTTGCATCAAAAGAAAACAGAATATATCCCTTGCAGGCTGAAGCTGTTCTGGAAGCCGGACTAAGATAAGTGGATACTAATGGCCCGAAGCGGTAATTTGTCATTCGTGGAGAAGCTCCTAATTTCCCGGTTAGGCTTGGCTCCCGCTGCGCGATCGTACGGTATGTTTGTACGGTATTGTATGTAACATGGCCCCGTACTGCTTAGTACTGCGTACGACGTCTCACGCGGCAGGTCTAGCGAGTAGGGCTATGTCAGGAGATTTTGGTTTTGTTGGGACGGGAAGTTGCTGTGTCTTTGTTAGGCATCTAGGATGTTTTGTAGTATATAGAGTAGTAGAAGTCATAGTTCATATTCATACAGCCTTTGACTGCGATCGCTCTTGACTTCCACACTGGCTACATCTAAGTGAACTACGGAATACTCCGGGCTCTCGTCTCGTTCTCGAACCTCTACTCCGTAGTCTACGGATGGATCCATCGGTGGGAACTGAAAGTGGAGCCAGCTAGCCTGTCGCGTGGATGGCTCTTGGCGTTGAGCCTTGAGATGATACATCCGATGCCTCCTCTATTTCTGACAGAGTTAATGCCAGAGTTGATAGGGGGAAGAACATGCATAGTTGGGAATCGGGTCATAGATGCATTGAAGAATGCAGACTGGGTAATCGTGCATGTCCAAGTCCGACATGCTGCTGTCTGCAATGTAGAATGAGTACTGCTGATCCAGGAAAGAGAAGCCCGAACAATGGACGATATTGGGCAACAGTACAGAGTATCAGTACTCCGGCCAGAGTCAAGAATCTTTTTTCTTGTTTTTTTTCTTTTTTTTGCATGAGATCGCCGGAAGGTAAATGAATAATTGCACTCGGGTAGCGGCTCCGATTGGTCCATTTCGCCGAGAACCGAAAATTGCAAAGTCGAAGATACAAAATCCGCTTCCAGCTACTCCATACAGACGGCTTGATACTTCTCTGTGTTCTGTAAACGTGCCTATCTTGATCTAACTTACTCCTGGTGCGTCTAACATTCACAAATTCAATTGTCATTGCCAACGTGCCTTTCATAAGCCCGAGTCAACATTTCTAGGCTAAATGTAGTGCCGTGTGGGGTATGTCCTCTCCGAGGGAAACCATCTACATACATTATATAATACAAGCCCTAGCCGGACTTACCTCCGCAGGGTCTGACTCCGGCTTTTCCTTCGGCATCTGAGCGAAAAATGGGGTACGGCTGCTTTTACTTGATTTGTACGACGGTATGACCGACTGGCTTGCGAGGATCATGGACTGTCACTGTCTGTCAGGCTGTCAGCACTCGCACATGGAGTAACTCCGTAGATGGTGAAGATACAATCTGCCGACTTGAGTTGTTCCCCGCAGATGCATTCGCAAATAGGAAAACGACGTTTGAATCGGGCCGGTGATCCATTCGTATTCTTATCGATTGGGAGGGTATCTTTGTGTGTCTTGTTGAGGCCGGCTAGGCCTGAAGGGATGCAAATCCAACACCATCACCGCATTTAAATCTCGGTGAAGTCTCGGAAAGTCTAGATCGTGTTGAGTTTATCTTCAATTCTTCAAATCGGGCTTTGTGCTTGATCTTCGTGGAGAGAGTCCCTAAAACTCCCGAGAAGTCTGATACTCTGTAGAGAGGAATGACTCATGCAGCTGTGATCGAGTGAAAGAGGGGAACAGCAGCTAAGCCGTAGCAGAAACGAGCCGGACTTGGCTTGGAAATACATAACATTGTGGCGGCCAATGGTTAGAGCATTGGTTCTGTACTGTATGTTCGTATTGAGAAATAATCTCAGCAGTTCGTACGTATTGCTTTGAAGACCCAGGTTGAAGCTATTTCGACGCCCCACTTTGTCCGGGGGATCTTGAGCTCCACCTTAAAAACATCAAGCTTGCAATTTTATCTATCTCACTGAATTGACTGATTGATAGTTTATATGTCTCTTCACCTGTACCAGCAACATGTTGACATTGAGACACTAATCAACGTTACTGGAGTTGATATATAAACATGCACGCTATGAGACAACGGACCAATGGCGAGCTCAGGCTGGGTGGGCAGCTGCCAACCTTGGAATCCGGGACAACGTCATTCTCGCTCTTCTTCCCCTCAACATCACCACCTCTCTACTCTTCTATCAAGCATTCTGAGATTATCATCAGATTCCTTAGTTTCTAATTACAGACCTCTTGACCGACAATCATCAACATGTCATCCTGTTGCGGTTCTCGAAAATCAAAGCGCGGCAGAGGAGACGATACCGAACCTCTGCTGCCTCGCTATGAAGAGGACACTTCCCGCCAACGCCAACTGCGCCAAAAACTTCATTCCTATCAAATGTTCAAGGCCCTTTCCGAGGGTTACATGCCGTCAAATGAGCAAGTCATCACCAACCTGCGTACTCTCTTGGCATCGGATGTTCTCAACCCCCGCAGTGATGACCTGAGTGAGCCAGGCCGTCAACTTGCACGCGACGTAAAGACTTTGATGAAGACGTTGATTGAGCTACTCAAGGAGAAGAATAATGAAGATCAAATCCAGGAATTCTTCTGGCATCTTTCCAAGTCTAGAGTCTCAATCAACGCATCAGCTCTGTCCAGTCAAGCTACACATGCCACATCGCAAGCAAATACTCGAGCTGGTAAGAGCGCAACCAGTTTATTCCTGTGTTTATACTGACCAGTGTAGCCTACGACAGCCTGCGTACGGTCGGTGGCCTACTCCTCACAAACTCAGACTTCCGCCTGTTTCTCGATGACGTCGCAACTATTGGTCGCCAAGTATTTGCCGACACTACATACACCATATCTGAAGCTGCCCACGAAGTCGCCGAGGCTGCCGAGCCCTCACGGGACGAGTTGAAAAAGGTTGACGGTGCCGGTGCCGACGATGGGAAACAACCCAGCAAGGACGATCTCAAGAAAGATGTCAATGAAATAGCAACTACCGCAGAGCAAGGACTTGTTCACGCCGGTCAAGCCGCAAAAGAAAGTGCAGAGCAGAACTTGGCAGGTCCTCAGAGGGATGCTTTGCTCAATCGACTCAAACAAGCTGTCCTCAAGCTTCGGAAGCGTAATGACTACTCCGACTCGGTATCGACCTTGTCTAAACTTGTGCAACGATACGGGATGATATATGCCAATGCCGCGGAGGAAACAGCAAATGCCGTCAATGAAGACGTGGAAGTTAACAAGGATCTCAAGAAAGCAGTCGACAGCTTCTGGACTCTGGTGCGCGCATTTGGGAATGGCCAAGAGTGGGAGAAATTGGAAGAGTGTTTCTACGATGTAATGAGGCATGCCAACAAGGACCCAGAATTTGAGACTCTGTTAGGCAATATCGGAAAATCTCTGCAAGATATGCTAACAGACCCTGCATTTTTTGACTCGGCTCCCGAACGACTTGATAAGCTCAAGGAGCAATCCAAAAATGTGGATAATGAATCCACTCTTCGACATGATATCGAGACATTTTTACACCAAGTTAGACGAACACTAAAGTCAATACCTGATGATCCGAGTATTGCCAAGATGAACGCAGCTGCAAAGAAGATTATACGAGACGTATCGAATGTCTATGCCAACGAAACAAGTACAATTGTCGCTGATGCCGTACATACATTCCTTCCGTTGCTCATTCGCAGCATACAGTATATTCCTATCCCAAGACTCGAAATCTCGGTTCCGGAAATGGACTTGCTGGTTGAAAATCTGGTACTGGAACCAGGAAGGACAGTTAACCACTCCTCATTCTTCCCATACAAGGTTCTTGTCACTTCCAAGACCAACATGGAATTGGCAAAGGTGCACTCGAAAAAGGCAAAGACGGACATCAAAACTATACTCACAGTGAATCTACAAGGATTAAACATTAGCGCGTCAGAGTTTGGCTACTGGATTCGGGCCCATAGTGGATTGCTTTTCCGATTTAGTGACGAAGGTATTGGCAGTTTCTTCCTTGACGAGCGCGGTATAGACGTTGCTGTGGATCTGGAGATCGGCCGAGACCGGCTCGCTCATCTAGTCACATTAAGGGGCGTCCGCGTGCATATACATAAACTCGACTATAAGATTCAGCGCAGCCGATGGAGGTTTTTGCTGTGGCTCGTCAAGCCGTTTTTGAAACAATTGATTCGCCGAACATTAGAACGGAAGATCGCCGAGTACGTTGTGTCTTTGGTGGTGACAATCAACAGGGAGCTGGTATTTGCGCGAGAGCGCTTGCGTGCGGTTAATATCGCTAATCCTCAAGATTTCGCGACGTTTATTCGAGCCTTGCTTGCGCGGCCGAAGGCGTACGCCAACCCTGATGTATATTCGAGGGTAGGCGCGTACCCGCCGAGAAGCGGGGTGTTCAAGGATGTATATACACCGGGCAGCATAGTCAAGGTCTGGAGGGACGAAGCAGAGAGAGCTCATGATGTGATTGATGAGAATGAAGAGGGTGAGAATAATGATGGGCTTCATTTGACGTGGCGGAACAATATTTTTGACGTCAGTGTGGGTTCTGCGAATTAGTCGATATCCCTATATACGATGACAGGATGTTTTACGAATACGGAGTACATGTTTGATATTCTAATTCAAGTTTCACAACAATGTAAGCATCAGATATGTAATAATAAATAGAGCTATTTGTCACGTGCACAATGTCGGGGAAACAATGATCCTGCGGAGATACGGCCACCTAAGCTAATTTCCAAATACCGGTAGCTGTCAATAGAATCTTTAATGCACAAGAGTCAATTACTTGTACAAGAATGTGCAATGTGTATTTGTCTGTATCAACCATGATAAACTGATCTCGTCACCTTGATCTCCATCCATTCGAACCCCATCCATCGGAGAACCACGAAAGAAACCTTACGAAGGAAGCCCTCTTCCGAGGAAAGAAGAAAATGATCCCATTCCACTTCCTCCTCGTCATATCCGTCCTCCTAATATTACCATTAACCTTATGCGCGGAGGACTATTACAAGATTCTGGGGGTAGACAAATCCGCATCCGAGCGAGACATCAAACGCGCTTATAGGACGTTGAGTAAGAAGTTTCACCCTGATAAGAATCCGTTCGTCTCCCTTCCCTTTCTAGTAGTGAGCCACGCTAATGGTGATGGTGGTGTAGGGGCGATGAAAGCGCAAAAAAGAAATTCGTCGATATAGCCGAAGCATACGAAGTGCTCTCGACAACCAGCACGCGGAAAATATACGATCAATACGGTCACGAAGGACTCGAACAACACAAACAGGGCGGTAGTCGCGGCGGTGGCGGCGGTAATGATCCCTTCGATTTATTTTCTCGCTTCTTTGGTGGAGGAGGACATTTCGGCCACGGCGGCGGACACCGCAAGGGACCAGACATGGAAGTCAAACTTTCTTTACCGCTACGCGATTTTTATACGGGACGAGATTTAGAATTCAGTATTGAAAAACAACAGATTTGCGAATCGTGTGAAGGAAGTGGATCGGCCGATGGGACGGTGGAAACATGTAATAAATGTGGTGGACGCGGGATAGTGATACAAAAACACATGATTGCCCCCGGGATGTATAAACAGGTTCAAACACATTGTGATAAATGTGGTGGAAAGGGGAAATCGATTAAAAGTCCCTGTCCGGTATGTCATGGGCAACGTGTGGTTAGGAAAGCGAGTACGTTATCGGCTACCATTGAGCCGGGGATGAGTAAAGGGTCACGACTCACGTTTGAGAATGAGGCGGACGAGAGTCCGGATTGGGTTGCGGGCGACCTGGTTGTTATATTGGCTGAAGATGAACCGGCGTTGGGTGTTAACGACGGCGAAAGAACGGATGGCACGTTCTTCCGTCGAAAGGGAAAGGATTTATTCTGGAAGGAAGTGCTGTCTCTTCGGGAAGCGTGGATGGGCGAATGGACGCGGAATTTGACGCATTTAGACGGCCATGTTGTGCAATTAAGTCGAAAACGAGGAGAGGTCGTTCAACCCTTGGCTGTTGAGACGGTCAGAGGCCAGGGGATGCCGATTTATCGTGAGGGACATTTGCATGATCATGATCATGATCATGATACTGAAGAGTATGGGAATTTGTATGTGGAGTATACAGTCATCCTACCGGATCAGATGGAGAGTGGGATGGAGAAGGATTTTCATGCTCTGTGGCAGAAATGGAGGAAGAAGAATGGGGTTGATTTGGGGCTGGATTTGGGGAGACCGGTTGTTTCTGTGGGTGAGGTCAAGGATGAGTTGTAGATTATAGAATATTCTTCAGCGATTAGATGTGATGCTCGTTCGTTGTTCCCAGCTCATACACTCCGGAAGTATTCTAGACGATAACCCTACTATAGAGTTAAGTACCTACCAACTACATACTGAAGACCCGGTGAACATTTCCTAGACAAAGCAGTGAACATACTAACAAGACATAAAGCCCACGATACGTAATACTGTTCATGAGGTAACTGATCAGCATAAGATAGACATCTATGCCCATGACATAGCAGACCGACATCCAGCCAAAGGAAGAATTCTTACCCGATCCGGAAAGGATAACGATACTCAACACGGACTACACAGCGATCCTAACCCTCAGTCTCCAATCCTGAATCCACGTGTGTTCTACCTCTGTACGAAGTAGCCAAACCAATCGCTTTACTTTCTATTTCCTAGTCACGGATTAGGATTGCCAGGTAGCTATACCCAACAAGGCAGGTACTGTGCAGTCACTTAAAAAAGAACTTGGCGATAAGTCTGATAAAAAGGACGGGACGGGACCCCGCAGTAGACGAAAATCGCTCCGTCTTTTTTTCTCTGGTCGGTTTTGAACGCCGAGTTGATATGGATCTGGTAGGTATGTGCACAGGCTTGGTTTGAGTTTGTGATAAGACGGTCAGACTTGGAGAACTGGTCAGATGATGACTGCCACGGCGGATAAGTCAGACCAGACCCTTTACTCTTCATAATACTTACCAGTAAGTAAGTTACTTCGTGACAATGACAATCAAGTAAGCACACCGCTCGACTAATAACAGCGGTGAGATTGGCCAGACTCTAGGCCAAGCGCCACTCTATTTGTAATCTGCGTGCGTTATTCTTGGCAGTTTTCGGTCCTCAAGAGTCAAGACTGAAGGCAAAGCCGGAAAAAAGTCCATGGCCGGGTAATCGGCTTTTTGGATTCGATATGCGGTGTTGATGGCAGGATTAGGGTTTGGCATCTCGCCGCTTGTATACTCACCATCTTCTACCACCAGACAGTACTTGTAGTGCCCGCCACGCAGTGGCAGTGAGTGAACGCAGTGGAGACTGATAGATTGTGGCTACAACGGGGTCCTGATCTAGTATATGAACGTCTCCTGATTCCGACCTATGAGTGGCCAAACTCTGCAAGGAACGGGCATCGAAACTTAAGTTCTTCTGTCAGTGTGGTTGGACAGACCCCGACTGTGGAGTTGGAGGTACCTGTTTGTGAAAATGCTGCAGAATATGTACTTGAGAGGCTGGCGGGTCAACTCCACCATCAAAGCTCATGATACAAGACAATTTCTGGTTGCGGAGGTCCACTATGTAGTATGTCATGTTGGGTTCCCTGATAAATATGGCTGTGTAGTCCCTGTCCCTGCAGGTGTTCTTCTGACTCTTCTCGAAGTTTGGTGAGGTATCCTGGTCGTCCCTTGCAGGTTACAGGGTTGTACGACAACGGCGAGAATTAGAGTGCTGACAGAGTACTCTATTTTCGAGATACGTAACTCAAGTCACTCAACTAGAAAGAAGTCAAAAAAGGAAAGGAAAGGAAGATTGTCAGAAAGCAAAGGGAGAAGAGAGTTGGGCTCAAGGACGTGCGTCAGAAATCACATGCAAAACTTGTGAATCACCATTGCATTCAGACAACAGACCAAGTGACTCGCTGCTCTATTGTACTCCTTGAGGGTGTGTCATATTGTTCTTATTTACATGCAAATATCTACTGGGGTTCAATCCATGACCCCAGGATGCATTTCTACAGCAAAAGCTACTTCAGTGGCTTGTGATGGCTACAATACAGCCACAGGAACATCTCCAAACGCCAGTCTTGACAATGATTACACCAACCTGACTCAAATATCGAGTACAAATACGACTCACAGCGACCAAACGATTCTCCCTACGACTCCTGTAACTCTTCCTGCAGATATGGAAGATACGCGCAACATGCATACACCAGCCAGTCCAAAGACAAAGTCTCGGTCTCGAGCATCATCTACTTCACAACGAGCACGACATACCCGCTCAACCTCATCCAGTACAGCAGGACATTCTTCATCGGGGCGACGTCCAACGCATAGTCGTCGAACAACCTCGCAGAGTCTTCAGCAACAGCCACCACCCAGTCTGCAATCACGCGGAAGTATGAATGGGAGCATGTCACCGCAGCGCCGCGAGCAACTCATCGCCTTGCATCGAGAGAGTTGTCGCCTGTTCCAAGATCCTAGTACACCGGTTGATACACTCATACGATCAGATACACGCTCAACGGCAATAATATCACCGGGAGCATCACCGACCCTGCAATCTCAACGTTCGCATTCATTCCCCCTGGGATACGACCACGACATTTCCGACGAAGATCTCCTTCCCTCTCCTAGGCATCTTAATCGTACCAACACGGACAAAATTACCCCAACCCCAGATCTACCTCCTCAGCAGGTAATGATACCGCCGACAGTAACAGAATGGACGTCCCCCAGCACCCGTCGTCGCGAATACGAAAAAATCGATCGCAACAATCGAGGGTTTCGACGGATATGGCGTCGCTGGACGCCTAGTTGTATGCACTCCACGGATGGACGGGTTCCATTTTATGAGGAGGCGCCGAACGGTAAGAATTATGAGGGAAGTGTGAGGAGATTTCGGATGGATATTCCTGATGATGTCGACGACGGTGAAGTCGTCGATCAAAAGAATGAGAAAGGGGCGGAGATAAATTCTACAAAGGGAATGACGGCAGGACCAAAACTTGAGAAGGGGAGATGGTCTTGTTTTTGATGAGTCACGATATGACATGAGACGATTTGATACATCTAAAACGTCGGATTTGATTTGTTGGATTTTGATTATGTTCGTGCGTTGCATCAGAGGATACCCATACAAGCATATTTCATGTAAATAGAAAAGAATACCATTTTAGTTTTAATCCTAACGCCTCGCTATGCACTTTGTAAACACCTCTCGGTATAACAGCCCGTTAAACCATCAAATCGAAATCATCCATATTGTCCCGATATTTCATAATAGTCCTCTTGATCTTACTCGAGTCGACCCAGGTAACGAAATCTTCCATATTCCGCGTAACGAGACTAGAACTGTTAGTCTGATATTCCTGAAAGAGTGACAGTACTCACAATGCGGGATCAGTAACAACCTCTGTTCCGACACGGACATGTCCTTGCTCAATCCTACCTATTATTAATCCACCGCAATTTGAGACCGAGGGAAAGGAGAACTCACAAACTAACAGCCGTCTTAACATCCTGCACCATCCCATTCCTCGTCATCAACACCCCCAGCCTTCTTCGGCAAAACGCAGAAACCGTAACATCATGCTCCACCCTCGACAGTCCCGCCCCTTGTTCCCGCGACTGCTTCAAAACCCCAATCGCCCACAACTTCTCCAAAATCTCAGACTCGAGTTGTTTACGAAACGGGTCGGAGGGGTCCAAAGCAGAGAGTTTATGCGCTAAACTTCGTAAATTCCCGCACAAGACATTGTATTTAGCGTAGTCTTGGGTTCCTTGGAGGTAGTAGCGCGCTCGGATGGAGTGTTCGCGGTGGTTGTTTTCGGATTTGTAGGTGTTGAAGTTTACTTTGCGGAGGAGTCTAGTGGGTCAGTTTATGTTTCTCTATTCTTTTTGAGGGAGACACACTTTTTCTCGTGGTGTTTTAGTTGGCGGACCATTTTGGTAAATATAGAAGTGAGACTCGTGTTTTTATTTATGGGGTGTAGTAGTAAAGTTGAGTGAAGATGAAGAAGCTTTGGATAAAATATTTCTTGCCGGGCGGTGAGGACTATCATCAGCCAATCAGTCTTCTTTAACAGAAGTGGGGTTCCTATCTCTAAACAATATGATTGGCTATATCAACTATATGAAATCCATCCAATCAATCAAAGAGTATACACAAACTCAGCATTCTCTCCATCCGTCAGATCGAGCCACCTACACACATTAGTCTGGATTAACACAGTGTTAATCTACCAGGGTAGAAGCTTACTCTTGATTCTCCATCTTCGCATATCCCTCACTTGCCCGGATCATGGCTTTCTTCTTATTCTCCTTGGAATACCACCACCAGATAAACGCAATATCAATCAGACACACTCCATAGCATACCACAATGGTGATCTCAGCAGGGACATAGCGAGGTTTATCTTTGGGACGAAACGTTTGCGGACCTGCTTTTGTCAGCTTTTATTTCTCAGCTGAGAGGTTTCAACATACCGATAATATTCCCCACACAGTACGAAATCAGGTATATAGCAGCGACAGTGGTCTTCTTGGTATATCCAGCAACATTTGACGAAATCATCGACAACAAGGCCACAAACGGCGTCGGACTGGCTTGCGTCATGTAATATCCGATTAATCGGCCGTCATTGTTGGAGAGAGGCAATGCAATGATCAGAATCATTCCGACCATGGCACTCACCAAGCCGCCCATACTACATAGCAGTCGTCGTCCGAGCCAGTCGCCCAGAAATCCACTGGAGATCAATGCAATGACTTCGACTGCTCCACCGGGACAACCGTATAACAGACTCTGTTCTGCGGTGTACCCAAAGTTCTCAATCTACACAAATCAGCTTCATCCACTCGACCAGCCAGAGGAAAAGGAGACAAACCAATTGACTGAAGAAATTCGTAAGACCACCATTCGGAATATCAGCAACCAACGCATAAAACGCAAACGCCCATGTCATCGGATCCATCATCGCTTCTTTAAATTGATACATTTTGAAATGCTTATTACCGATCCCCTGCTGATTGATGCGTACTCGCTCCACGGCTAGTACGCGATCTTCTTCGGATAACCATCGCGCATTCAACTGATTGTCCGGAACAACCCATAGAAAGGCCAGACCGATGACGATGGTGAATAGACCAGTAGCCAAGAACACGATCTTCCACGGCGCAATTGAAGAGCCGTATTTATCTGTTCCTTTCGCGATGCCGTATGCGACTAGGCCGCCGACGATTTGGCCGAAGCCGTTGAAACTGAACCATAACCCAGTTCGTTGGCCTTGTTCTTTTCGGGTGTACCACTATTCATTCAGTGTGTGCGTGTGTTACAGAAGAGTGAGGTACATACCTGAGAAGTGAGTAATGCGAATCCCGGAGTAACTGAAGCTTCACAGATCCCCAGAAACAATCGAATGGTAACTGCACCGCCAAAGTTGGACACGGCTGCAAAACAGGCCAGGACCATGCCCCAGAGCACGACGCAGATTGCAGAGTATTTTCCTAGGGGCATGCGTTGCAGAAGTTGGCTGGCTGGGTATTCCCAGCCAAGGTAACCTATACATCTTAGTATACTCCATCAGCCCAAGAGTGTATAACACATACCAAAGTAGAACATACTCCCCAGCCACTGATAATCGTTCCCTTTGAGACGAAGATCCTTTTGCATGCCCATGATACTCGCATACGAAATTGTGGTTTCTACAAATTAGCCAACCCTCAGCCAATATACTCGGATAATCAGAAGACCACGGATACATACTGTCCAAATAATTCATCCCATAAACAACACACATCAACGGCATCAAATGCCAATCTATAATCCTAAGGAGGCGTTTGTTGGTTTCTGCATCGATTTCGATTACTTGGCCGTCGATCTGTTGAATTGCTTGGAGCGCTTCGTCGGCATCGTGAGAGTGTTTGAGGATGCGCTCGTCGACATGTCTGTCGCTGACTGTTGCTTGTTTTTCATCCATTTTGTATATTATGTCAAGTGCATCTAGATATACATGAATGTTGGTTTATAAGGGATTGGGGTAGCGAGGGGTGGTCTTAAGTACTACTCAACAGCTTGTCGGCCTCAAGGAGATGCAGGAGATAAATATGATGTTGCACAAAGAGGAAGGAGATTAGAATGGTGTGCTCTTTGTACATTATTCTGCCAATCAGACTATGTCAACTGCAAGATACCTGGTGATTCCATGCCGTGCTCGGTATAGAGGGTGAAGTCGATGTGGGGAGGATACACTATACAAGATAAGGGTGGACAAGGGTGCAGATCTCTATCCCCTCATTCAATTCACTAGAGTGTGACTAGACTTGATAGACTGATATGCTCCGATTATACCTGTATAGGCATCTGTATCCCGTTGACGGCATCTACCGATACCTAACTACAAAGACGAGAATCACAAACCCACTCGCTCAAGATAGGCGTTCCATCCTTGCTCCTGATACCGTTTAACAGCCTCCACCGGATCAGGAGCAGCGTATATCCCTCTACCCGAAATGATAAAATCCGCGCCTCGAGCCACCGCCGACTGCGGCGTTTGATATTGTTGACCCAACGCATCGCCCGCGGAAGCCAGATTTACTCCCGTAGTGAAAACCACAAAATCCTCATCTTCGCTCTTTGATGTTTCGGTCGATTGTTCCTCGGTCAATGCACGATTACACACAAACCCCATAACGAATTTCTTATATCGTCGCGCATAATCCACTGAACGCGTAGTATATTCCCCTTTAGCTAGGGATCCCTTGGACGTCATTTCAGCAAGAATGAGTAAACCCCGCTCATTACCGTAAGGGAAATCATCCGCCGTCGCGGTTTGGGTTAGAGCTTGCACAATCCCTTCACCGGGTAAGATGGCACAGTTTATAATGTGTGACCATTCCGAGATTCGTAGTGCGCCGCCGTGGTATTGTTTTTGAACTGTGTTGCCGATGTCGATGAATTTCCGGTCTTCGAAGATGAGGAAGTTGTGTTTTTGCGCAAGGTGTTTTAGTCCGGTTGTAGTTTCGGGGCTAAAGTCGGAGAGGATGTCGATGTGGGTTTTGAGGACGGCGATGTAGGGGCCGAGTTCTGTATAGTCAGTATTTTCCTTTTCCTTGATAGGAGGACACGAAGAGCGTACGGTCTGCGAGATCGAGAAGTTCTTTTGTGGTTGTTACGTCTGCTGAGACGGTCACATTGGTCTTTTTGGCTTCGGCGATTGCGAACAGTTTACGCACGAGAATGTTAGGATGGTTCTTTGCGCGGACGCCGTATGGTAGTTTGGAGGAGGATGACATTTTGCTCACGACAAGACTGTCAATATCTGAAAGCGATCTGGGTGATCAAATTAAAGTATTTGGTTAAGTCCAAAGTGGGATGAAAAGAAAAGACACGGGACAACCTTAAAAGCGATAAGATAAGGGTTAGGGTTGTATTATGTTTTCGAGACAAGGTTTATGTAGGTTATATAAAGTATACATTTCCCCCAAGAAATATCAATAATTATATTCAATCCTAGGCCCCTGGTATGCCCGGCCCGCATGAAGAAACCAATTAATGGTCGATAACAATGCAACTATAGCCAGAATGACTACTGTATAATCTGAATCACATATTAGCACCTAAAAAACGCTTGAATGGAGGTCATGAACATACTCATGGTAGAAGCTGTGACTGGTAAAAATGTTGGCAAGACAAAAAACACAGTCAGCATCAAGGAAATTCCCACCACATAGGCATTAACCGTAAATCCGAGCCAATGTGGCAGGCGGAAAAGGCGATCTGCAGGTAAATATTCCTCGGAGCGTCTCTGGTACAGTAACAGAGCGCACGGTATGGAAAATGATAGTAGTTGAAGGACTATTAGTGAAGCAAGCACGGCGTTGAAAGCTAAAACATGAGATGAGCGTGCAGGCCTTCCGTAAGAAGGTGGTGTACTTACCGGTTGAAGATATCACAAACACTACTCCAGTCAAGGCAATGAAGAACCAACTGAAAATGAGTGACCACGTTGGAATTTCGAGGCCCGGGTGAACCAGTTCTAATTTACTTGACATCAGGAGAGCATTGTCCTTGGCAAGGGCCCATGCAATTCGGGACGAGGTCTCGACGACGGCGTTCAGAATGAAGAACGAGAGGAAACAGCTAGCTATCAATATCCCGACGGCCATGTTGTTGGAACGGAATGCTTGTCTCATAATCTCGAATGGCACATATCTGTCTGAATGTATCAGCTGGAGTTCTCCCGAAATAGAGATGTTCTGTTAGACAAACCCATCAATTGTTAGTAGACTTTCAAAATCTGAGATGCTGTAAAGAATACAAATCGCGATAGAGAACGCAGTCGTAAATCCAATCAAGACAGTAGTCACAGTAGCTCGAGGCACTGCCGTCCGTGGATTGGGCGCATCTTCAGCAAGATGGAGTGCGCCGTCAAGTCCAGCAAAACAGAAACATGTCGTGAGTTGCGCGGCAAAGAAACACACACCATCCGGCCAGCCTGTCAAGTTGAGGAAGGTATTCCACACGAACTCGCTTGTTGCTTTTGGGGAGGCTCGCACGGTGTAGAAGATGAGGGAGATCAAGAAGAGCGAGAGTGTAACGAAAACTGGGCATGTTTTAGTAATTCTCCAACACAATTGGGCGATTCCTCAAGATACATACATCCGATATTATGAGTCACGGGCAGTTTCTTCAAGGCCACCATGTTGTAGACCAAGACAACGAGAAGAAAGGCCTGGTAGACCAAGAAATAATGCCAGTCTTTTGCAACATAGCCTGGATTATAGTACTCCGCGAGAGGCAAGATCTGTTGACTGCTAGCCATTGAGACACTGGAACCAATCGCAACCCATGAAAACATAGTCAAAACTCCACAGATATACGAAATTTCTCTGTTTCCCCTTTTGGGCGCCAGAACGGATGCAAAGTGGTATTGGCCGCCGGCTGTAGGATAGACGCTCGCCAATTCTCCCATGCTAAGCGCGATGGCCATGTACAAGACTGCGGCGAAGATGATGCCAAACACAAGCGTCACGGGTCCACCTTGTATAAGTGCGATTTGAGTACTGGAGGTGATCCCGGCCCAGCTGTTGCAAATGTTGAAGCATACCGAGATCATGGTAATCGGGCCGATGGTCTTTTTGATTGAGTGGCTATCCGGCATGACAGATCCCGTAGCCGTACTACCTACGGGGCGAATATTGTTGTCGCTTGACCCATTGTGCGGTTTGGTGTCCCAGGTCTCTACTGATACTGGCTCAATGTTGGGAGACATCTTCGGCTCTCGGGTCTGGAAAGTAGAGTGAAGACTAGCAAAGAGGAATTAGAATGCTCAGCTTGTGCCCAGAAGAAGCTTCATTGCTAGTCGTGTTCACAACGCTTTATATATACAGGCGTGGACTTCTCTGGTTCATTTGATTCTTATCCTTCGCTGTGTAAGTGCTCAACCTTATCCGTATCATTGACAGGGACGATTGTATACACATTTGCCTCAAGCACAAACATGATAAAGTATACCCCGCTCAGTTGGTCCTATCTGTGAGTTTCTACTTCGGAAGCTCACGGACGTAGTCCCATAACCTTGGATGTGAAAGTACTTTGTGTTGAGGTTCTACCTGTCGTAGCGCGTTTAGATAAAGCAGCGCGCTTAGATCTTGATACCATAGTTACGGTGTGGCGAGCCCAAGAAACGAGCCGCGTGTTTAAGTTCGTCTTTTGCGGGGTGCAGAGAGATAGATAAACCCTACAATGTTTCAAAAAAAAGTCATACTCAGATATATATGCCTGTTATTATCAAGGCGTGTACGGAGTAGTCTTAGCCATAACCTGTATGATCATATGTATTGTACATGTACATATTGTATGTTCTTAGTGGTATTTTATTTCCTTAATCAGACATAGTGTTTAGGGCTATTCGGTAACATTTTATTTTTAATCATATTCGCCAACAATATGTTACAGGCAGAAAATATAATAATATAAGAGTAGCGTTGCATTTATCATTCTCAATATGTCCATCTTGCTTACTAGACCTTGGCCCGACGTTGGCCCAGAGCATGGACGACTTCCGCCGCACCCCTTTTCCCTGACCGCACCGCTCCCTCAAGATATCCCTTCCATACATAAGCCGTCTCGGTGCCAATGAAGTGGACATTTTCAAAGGCTGATCGGATTGCTTGGCCTGACTCGCTGGTCATAGTACCTGGCATCATGACCGGACTGGGTGCTCCTTTTGTCCATGGATCCTTGGCCCACTCCTTCTCAATCACCTCAATGGGCTCTAGAGTGGGGAGTGCAGGCTTCGCGCTTCTAAAGGCAGCATAAAATTGATCCTTGACCTGCTTCTTCCGCATTGCAGCAGAGAACTTGGACCAGCGACGACCGACATCACCTACCAGAAAGCAGGTAATGCTGTATTGTCCGTCTTCCTCGGAACAGGTGTCGCGTGAAAAGCAGATAGGACCTTCATCAGACGTGACAACTCCAGAAAATCCGGCCTCTCGCCACCACGGACTGTCGAAAACAAAGATCATCTTGGAATAGTAACCCAGCGCCGTGTTTTCGGCAAGCGTCCGCTTGGCTGCAGGGAGGGCGGGCTCGAATGTTATAGTGGGATACAAGCAAGTGGGCACTGAGACAACTACCCGTTTGCACTCGAAGGATAAACTAGTCTTGGTGCTTACTTCGCACTTCCCGTTTTGGAGTTGGGTAATCTTGCTAACTGGTGTGGACAAGAATACGGAATTCGGCGCGAGCATTTCGGCTAGTTTCAGCGAAAAGCTTTGATTACCTAGTTTTCAAGAACGTCAGCAGGAGCTGCATAGAGCTGCATTCACTTATAATACTGACCTTGTCGGTTGCGGAGATACTGCCCTCCATGTTTCTCATCAGATGCCATGTTGGCAAGCCCCGTCCCAGACTTAATATAGTCAATCATATACAAGGCACTGAGCTCTTCCGCCTCGACTCCCAACAGCGCTTGACTCAAATGATTCGCCATGGCAACCCCTTCCTCTCCAGCGTATTCTTGTATAAACTCATGAAAGGTCACTGAGTCGAGCATTTTCGCGTTGGGACCCTGCTCGGGGTGCTCCAAGTTGGATGATTCCACCAACTTGTTGAAAACTTCAATGGCCCCTTTGAGTTCAGGAGTAGTATCTGGCGAATCCTGTAGATAGAGTGTAAGTGTTTACTTTTGATGAAGGATTACGACTATTATGAAAGCTGTGGATGCCAACTTACTTCAAGATCTGAGCGATAAGGAAAAGACACAAAAGACCCATCAGCGCTCTGATGGACATTCAATCCAACGGTTCTTTGCTTGATTAAATCGAAGCCAAACTCTTTAGCCAGCGCAAACATTTCACTCTGGTTTGTATCATTGATCCATGCAGCTCCGAGGTCGATCTTCCCACCTTTGACGGATTTGTGAGAATAGGTTTTGCCGCCGACTCGATCCATGGCCTCTAAAACAGCACACGAATAACCGGCTTGCTGGATCAGAGTTGCAGCTCTCAGGCCGCTAAGGCCAGCCCCAACAACGGCGACATCGAATCTAGGAATAGGCATGATGACGGTTCTCTCGTTCTCCACGATTATGATACAACAATTGATTCCCAGAACGCTGGAATGGGTCTGCTCATATTCTTATATGATCTGGTGGATCATGAATGACTTCTTTTTGTTTCATTTTCTGCAGTAACATAACAGCTAATGCCTAGAATCCAGCCTTATAGACGTATATGGTAATGAGCTATTAATGAGTACATGCAACTGTCTTGGGTCTCAACAATTCACGCAACTAAAGCCGAGACCCGACTTATCTAAACGCGCAGGCTGAGCGCGATAAGTCAACGATCATATCATGTATCCTGGTATGCATGGACGGTTCCCGCCACATGCCCGAGACATACCTCTATCAAGGTGGATTCGATAAGTTGCTTCATAGTAATTGCTTCAAGTAATCCGAGGCATATCAAGCTCACTACTCCGAGTTTGCAATCGGTGGTTATGCTACAGTGTACATATGTAGGCTATCTAAGCGCGCTCCGGGTTACAAAAGGTGGATAACAATAGCACTAACCCTGAAGCCCCTCTGTTTGAGTTAATATCTAATTACTTTTCTATTTTGACATATATATAACCCGTAATTATGCAGTTCAGATCTACTAAGTTGTTATCCCCAAAGTTAATATTCTCCAGTTCAAATCCGACAAAAGAAGCCTCGAGTATCAATCCGGACAAGATGACGAACATGACCATGACTACGAATCCGTCCTTTGTTGATAGTACTCTTCAGCCAGAGGTGCCATTTTACTCCCATGCTGTATCTTGCAATGGAGCTGGTCGTCTCATATTTACCTCAGGTCACATAGCCCAGAGGAAAGACGGATCATGGCCCGAAACATTCGAGGAGCAGGCCAAACAGGCGATGGATAATCTGGCCGGCGCATTGGTAGCTGCTGGCGCTTTGCCCAAGGACATAATCAAGATAATCTGGTATGCAGTGGATTGGGACAGTTCCACTATGGGTCACGGGCTCATAGAACCATACCTCCAATATTTCACTACAGAGTATGGTGTCACATATCGACCGATTACCACTTTGGTGCCAGTACCAAAGCTGGCCACTCCCGAGGCAAAATTTGAGATAGAAGCGGTGGCATATGTTAGCGGTCTGTCGCAGCCATGGTCGAGCGGTGCTGGGATGAAAGTCTGGCCAACACCTCCGGTTGAGGTTGATGCTGTGGTTGTTGGAGGCGGATTCTCCGGGATGATGGCCGGATACGAAGCTTCACAGGCCGGCCTGAAGGTTGCTGTTCTCGAGGCTCGGCACCGGATTGGGGGTCGCAGCTGGACGCAAGCTCTAGAAAGTGGTCACGGCCATGTTGAGCTTGGCGCTACATGGATAAACAAAACCACACAACCCCTGATCTACAGTCTAACTCAAAAGTTCAAATTGAAGACTATAGAACAGTATGTAACTGGTGACGAAGTCTTCCAGACATCTAACGGCAAGGTCTATAGAAAAGCATTTTTGGAGGCATTGGTAAGGAGACACATCTATCACTCTAGAGCAGCAGTTGTTGACCTAACTTCTATCTCTGTCTTTTAGACTGAAGATCCAAAATTATCAACGCAGTTCGAAAGGTTCATTGTTATCCTCAAGGAAGCCATCGCCGAGCGGAATATTAGAAAATGGGATGATATCAAGGCAGAGGAGGATGTTGCTTTTGACGAATGGGCCAGGTTGAAAGGTGTTGAGCCTTCGAGCGAGCTGGACGACTTTTGCAGCTTCTTGACGAGAACTGTCGTAGGCCGAGAGGCACACGAAGTTGGAGCACACTATTTTCTAGATTACCTCCAGTCTGGATTCGGGTTTGAGAGCATAATCAGCGAAGGCGAAATTGGTGCACAATCACTGAAAGTAAAGCCAGGTTCGTATTCCGTGGTTTTCGTTTTCCCTGAGTCAATCTTCCTTCTACCCCCAAACAAATCTAAATTATTTCCGGTTTAGGAACATCCGCTATCGCCGAAGCACTCGCAAAGTCGATGCCTCACGGATCTGTCTTTGTAAACACTCCCGTTAGCAAAATTAGCCAATATCAGGGCGGTAGCCATCCTTGTTTGGTGACCACCAAAGACGGTCAGCAATTTAGAGCGAAAAAAGTTATACTCGCAGTTCCAACCAACACGTACGATTTGATCGACTTCTCTCCACCACTGCCACGGGAAAAGAGGGTTCTTGTTAGCAACACCCGGGCTGGTGTCTATGCAAAAGTTATCCTCACATATCTCAAGCCCTGGTGGCGTACGGCTGGACTCGTTGGAAAGTTCCAGAGCCATACTGGTCCTATATCCATGAGCTGGGACATTAGTGACGAAGATCAGAGCAGTCTAGCTCTCTTTGTTTGCGGCGATGGAGCCACAAAATGGCATGCACTGTCCAAACTCGGTCGTCAAGAGGCTATTATCGAGCATCTTATAGAGCTCGTCGGGCCTGAGCTTGCTGATAAGGCGCGCAGTGTGCTCGAATACAAATGCGTTGAATGGACCAAGGAGGAATTCATCGGCGGAGCGCCCACCAGTGTTATGGGACCGGGGATGTTGAGTAAATACGGTCAGGCATTCCGGCAGCCTTTTCAAAACATTCACATTGCCGGTGGAGAGGCCGCATTTGAGTGGAAAGGTTACCTGGAAGGGGCACTCAGTTCAGGGCAGCGCGCGGCAACAGAAGTCGTTGATATTTTGGGAACAACTGCACAGCCCAGTGCCACTGAGTCAAGGTTATAACACTCAAAAAAGGGGGAAATTTTGCTAGTTTTCTGGTTTTATATGTTTGATTGAATAAAAAAATCTCCTTTTCTTTCATTGTATAAAGTGCTACAGGTCTTGCACAAATAAGAACCTTGGAAGTCTTTTACAGAAACAGATTTGTAGATTTGTATGCTTAGGTGGCCATAGGAATACCTAGGTACAGGAGAACCCTGGCTCCTATTACGAAAGGAAGTCCTCTCACCTGGGCAGGATCTGAGTTAAATACTTAGAAACTAGGTTTTAAGAGCACTCTGAATATTAACATATCTTAGTATTGATAATTGGGATGCTCTTTAGTTCCATATTTGAGCAATCAAAGCTGAGATCAGTATCTAGGTATAGATATAAATAGGCCTTTTTTCGTTATATTCAGATTCTACTGTAGAACTTTGGAAGTATGGAGCATAACTGCTACACAACCAGTTAGGACATGTGTTAGTTGTCACCTCCCTTGTCCAAACTCGAACCACTACTGACCAAGAGAAGCCACATTCTCAGCTCGTGCTCAGCTCCCATTGAGCTCTCATTCCGCTACCTCTATCTCTGTCTCCATCGTACCCTTTTCTTGCTGAATGTGAACCGGTACGATGACATTTTCTTCCAAGAAATAGTTTGTTTCCTTCATTCGAAAGACGCAGACGTAAACCATAGCAACGGCACCCAGCGTGTACAGAGCAAACTGTGTAATAACCTGATTCAGGTAAGGAACTGACTGAGTATCCATCAAAAAGCAGACACAAAGACCCAGAGTTCTGGGATTGTAGACACGGAGTTTCAGCACCCCAGAAAATAGACCAAGTTAGGGCTAAATTCTTAGTTAACCGACACCCAGCCTTCAACTAACCAATATATAGGTAAATAGGACATGAAAGCACCACTACCCCGCAGATAAAATGTCCCTATCGACTAATGAAATTGTAACAAACATGAACATGCTTTAGCATGCATACCCCCGCAAAGTTTGAAGGGAATGTGGGCACTTGAGCTTGGGCATTGGTGGGCATTGGTGGCATACACCCTGTATCTTCTTTGGATTAATCAACATCTTTGGATGAATGCTTGGATATCCGTGACATTAGAGTTCATATAGACTTCTACTCCACAGGGCGGATAATAGCGCATAGATACAACAAGCCGCTTAGGCAAAAGTCTGATAGTTATAGCAATAAGTTTCGCGCGCTGATAGAGGGTCAGGAGGACATTTATTTAGGCGCGCTCAGCTCATTGGTTATGTCTACGCGCGCTGATTGTTCTAGTGTCCACTTCCAGGAATTGTTGTCCCAAGGACTTAGAGAATCGAATCATGAAATGATCAGATGGTGCTATACGGAGGTGCTATACGGAGGTCTTTATGAGACTGAAAATGTTGCTGCTACGGTGATTTAAATGCTCACGCATAAGAATGTTAGTTCAAGTAGAACTTGATAACGATTGAGTGTCAGAAGGTCCTTATTGCCTATGACTTCTATCAATTTGAAATTGAGTCTATAGCGACGTAAGTAAGGGCGATAAGTGTTCCGAGTATAAGTATGGCTTGGTGTCGAAACGAGATAAGAATGCTGCGATCAGTCTGACTAAGATAAATGATGCAGAAGGAGATAGGGAAACAGGGCATCGTGACTGTTGAGGAAGATGCAGTTGCCGAGCAGTTTAAGGCCCGGCCCAGCTTCTCCCAAATACAACATTTTGTGATTCACTTTTTCCTCCCTTTTTTTTCCTTTTTCTTTTCCTTTCGGAAGAGCAGTTGTTCAAGGTTTTCCTTGAAAGAGCAGTGATCGAGAGTTGAGGATAGGAAATTCTTCTTGACATTGAAGTAGTACCTCCACACAAACACGGCCACACAGGCAACAGCCTTGCTTCTAAGCGTCTCTCATACTGGAGCGTATCTGGCTGCTTCCTCCGTGCCATAAATATTCTTGCCAACGAGTTTTGTCAGAGTGCGGGGAAAGACGGACAAGTTCCTGTCCTTCATCACTTGGGGCATGACTACAAACCGGACATTGACGATGAGCAAATCTCTAACCGGAGGGTGCTATCCCGCACCCTTCATTATAGGCATGGATGCCGTTATGCCGCTAGTCAAACCGTATGAGATGGCATCGACTTTCGCCTTCCCACCGTGGGCCATAGCTGCTGCGACGGCGGCAATCGAGGTCCTTGACCAAAAGAGTTGATTAATCGTGGCATCTGTCAGATAATCTGGACTACAAACGAGGCAGAGAGATTCAATGTTCGATCTTACGGGTCTAAAAAGGCACCTTAGGTCATATATCTGGGCACCTAGATTTCAGCCCAATGTTTACCCCTCATGATAGCTCACAAATCACCCCGCCAAAGATGTTTATAAAACCCAGCTTTGAAACTTGATGAACAGAGAGGAGAGAACGGAATAGATACAATCTTGCTAGTCACTTCTTTTCTTTTCATCCTAGTAACACACTCTTCAGGATTGGCCTGGAATAAACCGACTAATCCGACAGCATCGAGCTTGAGAAGAGACGGAAAGCTGTTGTAGAGAACTGGAATCACTCGGAAATCGATTATTTCGCTAGTGTTGGTACAGACTGGAATATTTTCAGCCGCAAAGGATTGTTTTCGTACCCACGTCCCGATGGACTGCGTATAAGCCTCGCCCTGAATATGCCAATCGATGATCTTATAGAGGGCGCCGCTATTCTCAAGGAAGCTCTTGATGAATATGATCAGCACGAGTACGTTTCCGGGGAAGATTTCACGGAAAGGTTTCACTAGAAGTGAAGAAATAAATCTGGAATATAATAAGACATCCTTGAAGGCATCCAATGATTCAATGTTTGAATGGTTGATTTATCCCATGCAGAAGCTGATACCGTGCTTTTGCATAATATAATGTAATCCGTAGGGGCCGAATGCGCACTTGACGTTATCCCTCCAGAGACTCTCTAAGATTTCAGCCGCCTGTTTGACGTGACACATCTTCCACCGTGAGGTACGTAGGGCTTTCTGCATAAAATCTCGTTGTGTCGTTTTGATCAAACAAGACCCGGCTATCATGCATGGCCACATCATAATAGTTCCATAAGGAGAACAATTTAGTCTCGTCAAGAGCTGCAGAATTTCATCGACATGTTCCTGAATTTCGCAAATAACCTTGGGATTATCTATTACAGACCCGCATATTGATGCTTTGAGGTATATTAAAAGTGCGTTCTTATATATTTCACCGGCCCATGTCTGTTCACGAGGATCTGACCATTTGTTGGTTGGCCCGGTGAACTGCCAATTACTCAAGTATACAAGAAGGGCTTCGTACATCGCCATGGTCGGTGCTGATGGTTCGGCTTGCTGCCTGTGCTGCTCATAAAGCCGTTGCGAGAATAACTGGGAAATTGACGCAATGGCTTCAAAGAGGTCATGACCACAGCTCATTAGAGCGCCAAACGTACTATATTCATGAAGGGGACTAAGCGAGGTAACGAAATTGTCTAACGGTATCGTGTGAGCTTGGTTTTTGCCGTAGGGTGTAATGTTGGTCATCAGGGCAAAGTATGCGTAAAATTCTAGGGCAAACCCTAGAAGTTCCTGATCGGTCGATTGCATTCTAGGAGGGGACCTTTGAAGAAGGCTGAGGATGAGCTGTCGACATGCCCGTAGATGAGAAAATATCGCGCCTTTAAGGTTGCCGGATATAATCTAGATAATCAATTAGTCAAGTGCACAGGATGGCATCACGCTTTCAATCTCTCAACTAACCTCGACATGACATAGTACCAACAGGGTTACCGAAAGATGGAGACTCTTTTCTTGTGACGCCGACGTTATGTCCCTAAACTCGCGAAGCAGTTGGTTGATCACGACAGCATAATGCTGCCATGTCGACTCCTGGATGCCGGAGGCATCAGGGTTCGCGAAGCTCATATGGGAACCACTCAAGGTGAGGACCGCGTGCATCAACAAATCATCACAATAAGCTAAAGGTAGCACGTGTGTCACGAAAGGATTGTATTGCATCGGAGTCACTGCAAGTAGACCAGAAGTGTGCTGTATATAATGTTGAAGAAGAAGCCGCGAGTTATAGCTGCGCAATGGACCGCCGGCTGTGTCAAAGACTGACAGGAACAATTGCGGTTCGCAAGCGTCAGATGTGCACGATACTTTTGATGCTGTAATCGAGGAGAACGATGGGGCCGGCGATCTTGTAACTGAAATTGACACTGTTGGTGAAGCTGAAGCTGAGGAGAACGGTGAACACGACGAGCCTGCGTCGATGCCTTCTTTCATGAATTCTTCCGGGTTCGAGATGCTCGGACTGGATTGAGACTGTCTTGTCGGCATCAGCACTTCTTTATGCCGGCGAGTTACCGAAGACGTCTCGGAGACATTGTCTAGCTCTGTCTCTGGTGATGGCCATGAGCAAGTCAGCGAGTTCCGCACGCATGCGGTGCAAACCGGCCTGACTTCGTCGCACTTCTTTCTTCGTTGACGACAGGTGAGACAACCTGTTTTGGTACGTGTGAAACGTTGCCGGGGCCGCATTGGAATGATGGAGTCATGTATCGCCTTGGAGGAGGTTACTTCAGCTAACGCAAGTATGGGAAATTGTTCCCCAGATTGCAAGATGAAGTGGAGAGAGATAAGCAGTGCTTAGTTATCTCGGGATTTGATCCGCTTGTCTCCTCTTTCCCCTCACTCGGAACTCGGAGTGACCTGGGATGTTGTTGCCTAGTTATAAAGTCGAGACCTTTGAATTCTTCTCAAGCATAGATATAGGAGCGCGACAATGAGAACTTTAGCAGTCAGGTCCATACCACAAATACCCTAGGGTTATCTCAGGGCTGTAACCCCCGTATATGGAGTTCTGACCTAACCCTAGCGTCTAACCCCATCCCTAAGCGAGCGAATGGGCTTCAGATTCCCGTACAGATTTTCAGATAAGGATTTTACCCTTTCAATTACTATGGCCATTCATTAATCTAGGAGTATGATTCTTGATTTCAATGTCGTAGTAGACCGCTGTGAAGCAGCATCAACAGAGTGAGAGAAGTGATGACACACTAACCCTAAAGCCCCTTTTAATCACCTGGACCAGCGCGGTGAGAGAGGCTTCTCATCATAAGCGCATGGTCAGCATTGCTCAATAATATCTACGATTAATCACTCTTCTCTCTGTGTTACAGTACATGCAAAAGGTGGAACTAAGCTGTTGTTTTAGCTATGGATTTTGACACAGTGTCGCCTTGCAGGCTACAAACTTAGGGCTACAAAATCAACGTGACGTGTTTAAGATGTCTGATAACCCCCTGACACCCACAGTTTCCATCCACCATCGAGATTAGCGACCTCGTATCCAAGTTGTTTCAATATCCGATGAGCAATATATCCGTGGTAGCCTACTCGGGAGTAGACTAGGACGGGATGCTCTTTGTCAATGTTATCTAGGTTTTCTCGCAGCGTGTCCAGGGGAATGTTTCGCGATGACGGAATATTGCTCTGAGTATAGTTCTCTGCTGTGCGGACGTCGATGATTTGCCATTCTGATGTATGACCGACGAGCTCATTCGGATGCAAAGTGCGAACTTCTTGTCGTAAAATATTACCGGCGGCACAGCCAGCTACATTCACGGGATCCCTTGCAGTACCGTACTGCGGCGCATAGGAGAGTTCGAGCTGCTCTAGGTCAAACACGGACATGCCAGCCTGAAGTGCGGTTGAGAGTACGTCAATGCGCTTGTCAACGCCGTACTTGCCGACGGCTTGAGCCCCGAGCAGGCGTCCCGTGTACGGTTCAAAGATGATGCGTAGAGTAAGTAAGCTCGATGCAGGATAATAGCCTTCATGATCTGGCGTATGGACAGTCACCCATTGCGGATTGTATCCGATATGCCGAAGGGCTTTCACAGACATTCCTGTCATGGCGACAGTGAGGTTGAAGACTTTGGAAATGAAGGTTCCCACATTTCCTGCATAAGCACTAGCTTGTCCATAGATATGATTTGCTGCTAGGCGTCCTTGTCGACTACCTGGTCCTCCGAGGGCCAAGATTCCCGGGCTGTGCGCGAGTCTATTCTCCGTTTCAACCATATCCCCTATTGCATAGATATCCGGATCACTAGTTTGCATAAAAGTATTAACAGTGACGCCTCGTTTGGCAGCCAACCCGGCGGCTCGAGCAATGCTGACTCTCGGATTGAGGCCAATAGCAGCAACAACCAGATCAGTGGCTACAACAGAGCCATCATCCAACTGAAGATGAGAGCAATCATCATCCGCGTCAATCATTACGAGTTTCTGCACTGTTGTCCCGAGGTATAGTTGCACTTTATTGGAACTCAGTTCTGTCTGCAAGTAGTGCGCAATGTCCTTGTCGAATGCCGGATGGATCTGGTCACTCGCCTCAATAAGAGTCACTTGCAGACCTAGCCGTAACAGACTTTCCGCCGCCCTCAGTCCGATGAATCCTGCTCCGATTACGGTTGCTCGCCGACTCTCATGTTTCGAGATGTAGGCTTTGATTGCTTGTAGATCCTTTTGCTTGCGCAAGGTGAAGAAATTGCGTGTACCCTTGATTCCCTCAATCTCTGGCAAGGCCGGATCTGCGCCTATTGCCAGAACCAATTTATCATATGAAAGATGATACACGTTCTCTTCTGAATCTACTGACTTCAGCAAAATCGTCCTCTCTTTCTTGGAAATGCTAATCAATTCGGTATTGATGCGTAACTCCAAGTTAAACCGAGCCTTTAACCCAGCAGGAGTCTGCGGAATCAAAGCTGTATCTCCCTCGATCACACTATCCAGCACATTCGGAACTCCGGAGTTGGCATGGCTCGCGTAGGGTCCTTTCTCAATGACTGTGATCATAGCACGTTCATCAAGTCGACGGCAACGGACTGCGGCGGCCATGCCAGCAGCTGCGCCGCCGACTACAACAATTCTAAGCGGATTTTCGTTTGGCATTGTGAGAAGGATGGGATATTAAATCGCGGGATTTGTTTACAATGAACTGAGCTGTCAATTACGATGCCTTTTTATCTAAAATATGTTGATCACGCGCCATTTGCGTGATCTGAGAATCGTATGATCCATGGAAAAGTCATAACCAGCGTTCCCTCATCCGTCCGCCACCTTTCCGTGTAACTAACACAATTTCTATGGACATAGCCAGGGTTAATTACAATACAAGAGAACTTTAATGATGCTGGTACTCACCTTGTTTAGCTTTTTAAGCTGCAATCTTTGCATGATGTTCTTGAGTCCGACTCGCCGTTTTGGTCATTGCTCCTTTCTCCCGAATTGGTCCCTCGGGCAGCTTTATTTCTGGCGGTTTGGCAATCTTGTCCAATTTTTTATCGAGGGATGCAATATTTGAGCGTTTGCATAAATCGTGCTTTTTGTGTGTGCATTGTCCGCAGATGGGAGTCTGTTCGCCCGAGGAGATTTCCGGCGTTGTAGCATAGGATGACTCCTCGATGATGCGGCGAGATGCCTGCGAACCAGGCGAAAGGTATTGATATTGATAGTTTGAAGATTCCATTGTGGTTGATTGGTTTGCTTTTTTTTTTGTTATTGATGATATTGAGATCGGAGAAATGGCGCTGATCATCGAGATCCCTGACCTATTAATATAAACAAAAGCACATATCGATTGGATAAATGTCGTGTGATATCGGAGCATTATGCCTTTTCAAAGAAGAGGCTTTTTGGTAATTGTATGCGAGCTATTCCGGGGTCTGGATTGTGGTATAACACATGTGATCTAGCCAACAGGTGATGTCCGGGGCAGTATATGGAGTCAATCGCCGTATGAGTCATTGACTTCTTGTCCGGAGGCGATCCGGGGATAGATCTGTAAGATTAGGAATGTGCCAGAAGATGTTTCCATGGTCCATGTCTGTCACACAGGTACGATGTTGGGGTGGGCTGGGATATGCACAGATCTGACCTAAGTCGCGATCTAGTCCTTTCTCAGCAATACAAGCTTTATCTTAGCGATTCAGGAGTTTTGGAGAATAAATCAATTTTTTGGTACTAAATATCGTCCATATATTAGACCTATGAATAAAGATCGATCTAGCTATCCATAGCTATAAAGTAATCACCGTTGTTCAACCATGGCCTGGATCGTGTCGAATGGTAAGCGAGATATCAAGATGACGAGTCCATAGTATGATAACTATACAAATATCTACAACATCGGAAGCAAGCGATGGTTCATGTAAAATCGAAAACTAGAGATACAATACACCTTCATCATGCACTGGCGAAAATCGCTTCTCCTCCTTTTGGCCTTCGGCCGGGAGATAATGAGCTTACCCAATTGCACTGCGGCCGACATCTCAAACCTGCTGCAACTCGGTAATTGTGACTTGCCGCGGTGGTAACATTACCTGTGGCACAAAATGCCCTGCTGGACCAGCCATCGCCGGCTGTCCCTCCTTCGCCTCGGTCTCGCAGGCCGAGCTTAATTAATAATGGCTGCCCCCACAGCATGCGGATCAGATCAGAATCGGCCCTGTAAAGGTTGCTGGGTATGGTTCAATGCTCTCTGTTCCTGTCTCAAGTCTCCCGGAAGCTGCAGCACCAGCAAGGCCAATCCTCCTTATTGGGTTCTGGTGAATCCCACCTTGATTACTTCAAGTGTCCTGGTTCCAGACTTTCGCGACGTGCAGAAGAATCATGCTACCCTTCGCGATGCTGTATGGGACTTTGGGCAGACGGTATCGGTTCCACGCCTGGAAGCTTTAGCTACTAACACTGCACACTCCAAGACACAGGATCCAGTCCATATGCACGCATGCCCGGTTAATCCCGCAGTAAACGGTGAGCTCTTGCCCCGGTTAATGTAGCGCTGCCATTAGCGGCGTCACTGATGATATTGACAACGTTCTGGGAATGACCGGCTTTTGTTCGTACTTTGTTGGCGCGGCTGTGATTCGTGATTCGTGATAGCAATGGATATATTTGATCATGCGTCACAGCAGATAATCTGGATACTGAGCTGTTTGTTAGCATGACCATCATGAATGATTTGAAGCTAATAATGCAATTGCTTTCTATCGAAAAGCTAATTTCCTTGGATAGTTTGTGATTTCATGCCAATAATTGCCGAATCAGGTAGCTTCTCCCTCTCCCCGTGTCCCCGAACTATAGGATTCTAAGCTGGAACAGTGCCTGGCTGAAATTATTGTAAGAGTCGTCGGTGATATTTCGGATACGGCCAGAAGGAGTATGCATTCATTGTATCATAGACTTTACACGCATCCAGAACCTTGCATTGGCATCACGCCACTTGGTGTGGCGAGATGACAGCCAGACATTCATGAAGGTTAGGGCAAGTCTATAAGACCCCGCAAAGACCCCGAATGGATCCCCCATATTCTATACAACAGCTTATACACAATTAATCTTCACGATAAACAATTTCAACTTTTCAAAGCAAACAGCAAAAGAAGGAAAAATGGCCACTCCCGACCAACTCTATCACGTCCTGTTCGTGACGTCCCATTTACAAAAAGACCCCAATGGGAAATTCCAAAAACTCCGCATCACCGGCACATACGTCTCATTGGAGTCCGCAAAGAAGGCTGCGCATCAATGCCTCTTTGACGCCGGCTACGAACTCGAATGGTTCAAAAAATACGAGATTGGCGACAGCGAAAACGTGAACGGTCAAGTCGTCCATGCCGTGGCTCCGGCCGGGTCTACATACCGTGTTCGCGTCCTTACCACCCCCAACACCATCAACAAGCCTCTTCCCAACCATGAAGACGGCAGAATCGCGGCAGATTTGTATTATGTCGTTCAGATCAAGTCCGGATTGGAAGACGAAGAAAGTCGGGATATCAACATAGAAGGGGTGTTTACTTCGTATTCCGAGGCGCGCGAGTCTGCGCTTCGAGTGCTTTTGGACGCCGGAGATGGAGTGTCAAAGGATAGTTTTGCCGCTTACGATGAAGCCGGTCCTGGTCAGGCGGACTGTGGGTATGGAGATAATATCATTGTGCATGCTGTGGGAAATAACGGCGAGAATTTCCTGGTTAGTGTGGTCAAGGGTCAGGTATTGGAAAGTGTACGTCTAGCAGAAGCGTCATTTTAAACCACTATTTAGGCAGCAAGCATTTATTTAATTCTCTCCTCTGGATTGTTCTTGTAAATGCCCGTAGAAGTTTGCAAATGTATCGGCGCATCTGCATGAGCGCCCTCGTGTTGTGAGTTAAGCTATGATGATAGTGGAGAGGCCCCGGAAACAGCCTGAAAATCTCGCCAACGCTATCTTCGCCGAAATGATCCGGGGAAGGTATTTCTGGCTGAATTAGTCAGCTGAGTATCGTTGGGAATGGTTTCCGAGGTCAAGAGGGAGTATTGTCGTCATCCGATCCAAATGGTATGATGTCCAGCATCATAAGTTGCGTGACGTTAAATCTTGACTATTTCAACTGTATATCTTGCCTCCATTCTCTTGATGTCTTCGTATCTGAAAAATAATATCACAAAAAAAAAACATACAAACGAGAAATCTTCAACTTCAAAATGACACTCGACGCAGTCTTCGATATAATATGGGACATCCTACTGTCCTTCTACGTTATCCGCGGCGCTCTCCACTACTCAACCCTAACATTCATCTGCAGTCTTCCTCTAGCAGGAAGCAGCCTGGTCTTGACCTACCCTACACTGGACTTCACCCAGCGCCAAACGCAGGCCACGATCCTATTCTTCTTCACAGTCATCGTCTTTGTCTGCGCACAATACACAATGCGACTCTATAAAGTCCCATATCAGACCAGCTATCGACTGTCCATTGGCTTGGTGGGCGCGGTGTTTCTACTCGGCGGAGAGTTGGCGGCATGGACGGTCTTGCACAAGCGGTGGAGTATCTGGAGAGAATGGTATGAGCAGAGTAATGCGATTGTGCTCGGTGGACTGGGGGTTATGGCGGCGATTTTTGCGTTGATGCCGTGCTTGTTGATGCTGGCTGGAGGCGCGGCAGAGTCTCTGTTGATGGATGAACCTCCTGATGTCGCTGAGGAGCAGACCAAGAAAGATTGATTGTTATCTTTGGAATATGGGATGTATTTTACAATGTCGCACGTGAAAATAGGGATGTAAGATATTAATAATACCTGAGTATGAAATATACGCCCATTGAAGCTGCTTATATTCTTGATAAAGACGAGTTCGACTTGCATGTATCTTATCTGAGAACTGAAACTCTGAGAGTGCCATCTTCCTGTTCCCATATGGTTCTGGGTCATATTAGGGCCTGCTACAGGAACATGCATGGGCCTGTGCATCCCACCTCGCAATTGCAAAAAGGAATTGATGAGTAACGATCACCCAACCATGTAAATTGGATTGAGCAAAGCTAGTCCAGTAAGTCCACTTATGTACAAAGTTAACATGGAAAATACTTGAGACAGACAAGGGTAGGGCTAGCGACAATAATACATAACTTTCGTATTGTCAGGGTATATATATTCGTATTACCATTTTCAGATACCGTCTCGTAATAAACCAAGTGGAGAACTGCTTCACCCTGACCTTTTCAGAGCTTCACCTCACCACGAGCAACAGACAACAAGTCACAAGACATCCACAATGCCTCTCTAACCACCCCAATAATACCAACAAGACCAGAATTTCAGGCGGCCCCAAAACAGAAAATGAGCGACCAAGCACCCATAGACTACACCGTCCCGGCCTTCCCATCCCTCTACGTCCCCATCATCGGCGTCCCCCAATCCCAAAACTATCTCTACCATCTAACCGACATCTGGCGCTTCACACTCTACTGGACCTTGGTCCTGTACGCCGGCGCCCACGCGATAGTAGCAAGTTTTGCGGTCGCAGTACAATGGCGGAATATTAAGTGGATGTGGGTTGTGCCCGTGGCTTATATGCTTGTGTCGGTGTTTGAGGCTTTGTTGGCGGGGAGTTTAGTTGGTTTGATGTTCGTCTCTCGACCTTCATATATGGGATGGTGCTAACGTATGCTAATACAGTGTCGGCTGGGTTTATGAAGCGGGCAATTTCTCCATGACGACGTGGATTCCTCTGGTTTGGGCTTGTATTAATGTTTTGGTTCTTATTATTTCCAGTTTTCCTATGCAAGCAGCTATGTGACGGGCTCACCGACCAGTGCTCACCATTGGAACTTATTCGCCGAAAAAATATTATTATACAAATCAGCCTCCGAAATTACCGGACCTGTTCATACATCATCACGACTCAAAATATATAACGCCAACTCCGATGCAATTTCCATCAATTTTGCTCGCCATTGTATCGCATACCAACGCCAATTCAACCAGGTCCATATCATCGACTTGATACGTCAAGCGCTTGAAGTATAACCGCCTGCGGTAACATCAACTATTATGCCATGCGCTTGGATTAGCAAAATTGGGAGGAAGCTGGATTCCCTGCGCCATCAATTGTTTCTGTAATGCAGCTAAATTCAGGTTTGGGTCCAGTTTAGGAGGTTGTGGTGGTGGAGTAGCGGTCGTCGGCGCATTCATCATAAATCCGGGAATACCGGTATTATGAACTGGATAGGATGCTTGTGATGCGGCTCCCATCATTGAAGCCAAGGAGTTGGCATCCATACCAGGCATCGACATGTTGGGTTGCAGTGGTGGTGGCTGGTAATTGCCAATACCTGGGAGTAATCCCGATGGCCCAGCATCCGATGAGATACCTGGCAGTTGCATGCCCTGGATACCAGGAAGACTTGATGCAGCAGTCTTTTGATCGACCAGTCCCTCCGCTTCGTCTTGTGCTTCTTGCTCCTCCTCTTCTCGCATCTGTTTTTTCCCAAAGCCGCGGTTCCACGTCCCTTGTGCCTCGGCGGCTTCTTCACCAATGTGGAAGCGGTCTTTCATATACGCAGTTTCTCCTGGACGAGCTCGGGACCAGAAACGGGTGAAATTATCTTTTGAACCGGAGGCCAATATGTGGCCCAGCGGGTGCCAGTTTAAGGACCAGATAGTTGAAGCGTGGGCGTACTGAATGCGGTGTGCGGGGTGTATGACCTGTGGCGGAGTGTTGAGAGGATCATTGCTATCGTAAGGCGCAACAGTAGGGACATGGCCTGAAGGAAGATTCGGTTCGTCCAATAGATAATGATACAGTGAACCGTCCTCACTGCCTGTTGATATCAATGAACTATGGACTGGATGCCACGTCAATGAAGATATGGGCTTTTCGTGTCCTCGAAGGATACAAATATCGCGCATCATCCGAAGATCGAATACTCTTGCTGTGCAATCGCGTGACGACGTAGCGAGAAGGTTACTGTTCACTCGAGAGAACTTCGTAGTGGTAACTGTATTCTTGTGACTGTGTAGAGTGGTTAAACATCTCCCGGTTCGAGGATCCCAAAACTTGACCTGGTGGTCTTTCGACCCTGACACTAACAATCCTTTGGTCGGATGCCAATCGCAGGATTTCACATCCCAGTTATGGCCCGTCAACACTGTATCGCAAGCTCGCGCAGTGAAATCAAAGATTTTCAATGTCGTATCGTCCGAAGCTGAAAGAAATTTCGTGTCGCTCGGACCCCATGCCAAATCTCGAACGGCGTCGTGATGCGCATCATCCACGGTCTCGACGTTGTTGAAATTCGGTCGCCAATATTTGACATCTCCCTTTTGTCCACCGGATATTAACCAGTCGTGGCTATGCGACCATGCAGCGGACGTAACGCCGGCTTGGAATTGATCATAATGGGCCTACCCCACGATATATCAGCATGGATGACCATGTCTCGACCGTTTTCACTCACATCCATCACCGTCTCGAAATTAAATGCCGTTCCATTCCACAGCATGAATTCGCCAGTATGGCCGCCAGTCAACAATCTTCGACCTTCGGGTGTCCATCTCACTACAGTTATAGGTTTCTTTGATTTTCCGATAGATTGATGCAAGTGTCGGACAGGTATCGTGTCGGCGGGGGAATGAATTCGTGCTAACGGCGGAAGCATCTATAATCGTACTCAGCAGCTGAAACGACCCATCGCATTGGACGATAAGCTCACATCAACGGTGTAACTCAGACTCGGCCTTTCGACTTCCATTTGGTGAGCTCCCTTGTATCTTGGTCTTCGCGTCCGCATCCATTGCACAACTGATGAGCCGTAGTCCGTGACGGGTCCTAAGAGCAGGTCAATTACGATCAATAGCCAAGGATGATCGAATAAGTACTTGGTCTTCGGGGAAGTCCAATGCCGCCTTCATAAGTCCTCCTGCCTCCGTAGAAGCCATCACCACCGTCTTCATAAGCAGCCATGTTGACTTGTTGTTAGTCAAATAAGCTGTTCTTGATGAGGTTGAATGAATCTCTTTAAGCTGTTTAGCTTTTGGCGACAGAGCGGAAAGGCGCGCGCACCGACCACTTGGCGGAGCAGGGGTCTGATTGGCCCGTCCAACAGCTGCCTTCCTGCACCGCACGCGCTGGAGCCTCAGGCCTCACAGGTCTTTGGCGTTATCAAGCTATCAACTATCCATGTATGTCAAACAGTTCCAGACCAGACCCCTCTCGGCCCCTCCTCTATTATAGCTATCTTTACCAATATATAAGCTAGCTGCTGCTTCTTTTCATTATATATTCTCTTTTTTTTCTGCTTCAATCATACAAACTCGAGTCGTTCCAGACATGCTGGGACCACTATCACATGCTAATTGTCGCCACTGAGTGAAAACATTCCGCTTGGAGACGGAATCCGGGGCTTTTTATCTAGCACGATCGAAGACTGAAAGAATATTCTTATTTTCTGCATCGGATCAATCGTTTCTCAATTATATCAAGGCATCGACTTGCTGTTCGCAGTTGTCACGATGCTCATGGTGACGCAGGCGACCATCACCACGGGTGTGGATGTGCCAGGCACAGCCCGCCATAATACTTACGGCGCCAATGGGAAACGTACTAGTGCGACAGTGTCACCACCATTGCAAGATGTCTCGAGCACATCATCGGAGAAGAAAAGGGGCAGTAAATACCGACATATTGCGGCATATCATTCATCACTACGGACTTCGTGTCTAAGCACGGATTCTACAGTCAACCCGAGCTTCATTGGCTTTCGCAATTTGATGGTTATTGTTTTGAGTATGCCCGAACACTTCATTTCACCGGATGATACTGACTCTGTCTAGTTGTTATGAACCTCAGACTTGTTGTCGAGAATTTCATGAAGGTAAGACCACTCGTCAATTATGAAGCTATAATCTGACGTCACTAGTATGGTGTCCTTATTTGTATAAAATGCCACGACTACAGAAAAAACGATCTTTTCCTCGCTTCTATACTCACTGCGCTCGTTCCGTGTCATCTCTTTGTGGCATATATCATCGAACTGGCCGCTGCGCAACAGGCCAAGGGAGCTATAGGCCGGAAAAAGAAGAGTGACAATGTCGCTGCGCAAACAGAAAAGGAACAGCAGACCTTCCAGCTTACCTGGCGCTTTATCGCTTTTGCGCATACTGTCAATGCCACGCTGTGCCTGGCTGTGACGAATTTCGTGGTATACTACTATGTCCACCATCCCGGTATTGGAACTATATGTGAATTGCATGCTATTATCGTATGGTTGAAGAACTGCTCGTACGCATTCACCAATCGCGATCTACGACATGCTATGCTACATCCATCGGAGCAGTCAAAGCTTCCCGAGATTTACTCTTCGTGTCCATACCCTCAGAACATTACTGTGGGCAACTTGACCTATTTCTGGCTTGCGCCTACGCTGGTTTATCAGCCCGTATACCCGCGAACCGCGCATATCCGCTGGGGGTTTGTAGGAAAGCGGCTCGTCGAGTTTGTCGTGCTGTCTGTCTTTATCTGGCTGACCTCGGCTCAATATGCTGCTCCCGTACTTCGCAATTCTCTCGACAAGATTGCCGTATTGGACATCACCTCCATCCTTGAGCGTATCATGAAACTATCGACAATATCCCTCGTGATCTGGCTAGCAGGATTCTATGCGCTATTCCAATCACTCCTGAACGCGTTGGCCGAAGTCATGCGTTTCGGCGATCGCGAATTTTATTCAGATTGGTGGAATAGCTGGAGTGTTGGGATGTACTGGCGGTCCTGGAACAAGCCTGTGTACTTGTTTATGAAAAGACACATTTTTTCTCCGCTGGTAGGAAGGGGATGGAGTCCGTTTGCAGCGAGCACTATGGTGTTTTTGTTCTCTGCTCTCTTACATGAGTTGCTTGTGGGAATACCTACCCACAATCTCATCGGTATGCTCTGTCTCTAATAGGCTGTTGAAAGAAATATACTAACTTCCGCAGGCGTCGCCTTTGCAGGTATGATGTTTCAACTTCCATTGATTTCCGCAACTCTCCCATTAGAACGAATGGACGATCCGACTACCAGGATTATTGGCAATTCGGTATTCTGGGTGACGTTTTGTCTAGTAGGCCAGCCTTTGGGCGCATTGCTATACTTTTTCGCCTGGCAGCCAAGTATGGAAGTGTTAGCAAGATGGCCAGTACATAGGGCACGCCAAGGATTATGATTTTAATCATAATCATAATTATAATCATCGATGATTATGATTTATGAGATTCCAAAATATTATAATCATAATCATTGTGATTATGATAAATGACTAATGATTAATAACTTAATCATGATTATTCTCGCGGGTAATAAAATCCCAAGTCCAGCAATCTGGTAGCTGAATATAATCTAGGACAGTAGTAGAGTATATGATAAGGATCTCGGTGTCCATCTTCCTTGTGTATTTGTATAAGGCCCTTCGGCCAGCTTTTGCCGCCTTTTGAATCTGTGTGTCGACGCCAGTATAGCTAGCTAGTATCTTCAGTTTGAAAGGTATCCCTCTTATTAGTGCTCATCTGTTTGATAATCTTCTTTGCATCTTTGTGAGCCTGCTTTGAATACCTTTAGCTACCAAATTCAGAACATGTGCCGGACAACGGATAAAGCTTATTAACTTACTTGTAACGGGGGTAGGGAATCCGGGTAAAATGTATGGCATAGAAACTAACGAGACGTGAGCTGAGAGCTAGAAACTATCTACAGGGGAGCAGGCCTGTATTACACCTGAGCAGGGCTTGCTTCATGGCATGCCCCATGCCGGAGCATGTCTACTGAGAATATCAAGCATGAGAAAAGGAAGAAGAAGAAAGCAAACTCGCGACACTAAATCCCCCGTATAATACTATCCCGTGTGCGTCGGTTCCTAATTCGGTAACCGTGATGGTTCCCGTCAATACCTTCACCGCCCGGCAGTATACCGATCGCCTCAGCCTCATTACGCCGTCACAGCCTTCGCGTCCTATCGAAATGCCACACCCAGGGATATCCTTAGTGTTGTGAAATCTCGCCGTTTTTACCTGCTTCTGCACCTGGGTGCAAGAATAGCTGCCCAATGCAACCTCTGACGGTAGAACCGTGACATTACTCCGGTTGTAAATAATCATGATTTAGGGGCAAAACTAATGATTATGATTATGGAATCATAATCAATCATTAGTAACTTAGCGTGCCCTACCAGTACATAATCTGTCTATCTAGTTGTGTATTTCCATCTATCTATCTTTATTGATAGTGACTAGAATGTTCGAGCAGTAATTCAACTCGGTAATCGGAAGCCAATCCTCCTGACTTCCCGAATGTAAATTAGGCCACCTATCAATCTATTTAGCCAAGGCACCCGCGTAATTAGGGTCTTCCCGTACCCCCCCCTCCGGGCGCTACTGTCACTGTAAGTTAGGCATAAATATCTGTTTGACATCATCCCTACAACAACTTGAGCTTCACAATTGTATCCTCGAGTACCATAACCTCAAAATGGTTTCCATTACTGTTCCTGAGAACTATGGGTAAGTTATACACCGCTATATCTATTTCTACACGTAAACAAATCACATCCTGACATCAGACAGCGCTGTCATCGCCGTCGCCCTCGGCGGAATCCCTCTACTATCCTGGGTCCAGGGTAATATCGTAACCTCACTTCGCAAACCAGCCAAAATCCGATATCCGCAATACTACGCGACACCTGCAGAATGCAAGGAGAACGTAAGTCATCCAAGTCCACAGGTCTAAAGTCTGTGTACTGACTAAGGGATATATAGCCAGCAGCATACAAATTTAACTGCGCCCAACGCGCCCACGGCAATCTTCTCGAAAACATGCCTCAGACAATACTGTACATGCTGATTGCAGGTCTGAAATGGCCCAATGCCACTGCCGCTCTGGGTACGGCGTGGATTGTGTTTCGTGCCCTGTATGCGCATGGATACGTGACGGCCGCGAAACCGAATGGTGTTGGACGGTTTCATGGAGCGCCGTTTTGGTTGGTGCAGGGTGCGCTTTGGGGGATGGCTGTTTTTGGGGTTGGGTGGGAGTTGATTAAGTTTTGAGTCAGTTAACTCTTTGAGGTGAAGGGATCGATGTTTTTTCTTTTAAATATGTGTATTATGATTGTTTTCGATGTATCTCGTGGGTTGGTAAGTGCTACTGCCTGCTGGTATCATTCCGACTATTGGCATGTCTAGTACTATCCACAGCTTCTTGATGATGAGGTACATCCTCTACATCATCCTAAACCCTGACATATTCATTCTGTGCCATCAATACCTAATCTCTGCTCTTCTCAATATGCTATGAATCCGGACAAATTCCAGTTGCTCACCTGCACCTTGGTGATGTGCTTTATCGACCAAAGGAATATCTCGCGTGGTGCGTAGAATGATTGAAAATCTGGTTTCATATGTTCGTTCCCCGTTGGCAATGAACCCCAAATTAATACCACTGATCACGTACAGCAACGTGAAGAAAATTGCTTAAGCTGCCCAGAAAGTCTCTTTTGGATTGAGTATACATTCGTATACATAGTTATGGTCATATTGACCATCCCAGGAGCATATGGATGGACTGGACATGTTGGGCTGAAGCGCAATGGCTGTATTTCTCCATCGGTTAGGGCTAACTTACACCCCTTCATAGCTGTAGATCCGTGTAGAATGGATCTACACCGCCATAGACAGAGATGACCTCGAGAGTGCAAATTTCTTAACAAGGCATTAGACATTGTGCAGAACTAGTCAATATAGATTTGATAGATTTAGCTAACTAATTATCTTCTAAATAGCATACTACTTCATAGTGCAAGCCTATAAATAAGGGTTTGCCTAATCAGTGGTTTACGCTGCATGGTTAGTTGATTAGGAGTTGGTAATGGTAAATCTAGAGATTGGGAGCTGGGAAACATTACGTGTTGGATTGCGAGTGATACTTCTCTCAGCGGACACCGCGCCTTTCCGACTCGACGCTTAACATTGCACCTACGCGGAGATGTTATTCGGATGATTGCAAAGGTAAAACGGCTGTTACTCTATCAATTGATAAAGACATTATCTACACCGCAGACTTGTTTACTCAAATCCCACGAGAGATTCGCGTTTTTTCAATACGAGCGCTACCTACAACAAATAGGAATGGAGGATGCAGATTGCTGGCCCTTGGTAGAGTGTTGTTGTATCAGGTACTCGCCTTGACAAGTCAAGAAACGAATAGATTCACTGACATGAATCCACGTTGAACGATTGGATAACCACTGTATCTGGAGAAAAAAGGCGCTGTGAGCGATGTGTCAACGATCTGATACGGTTATACCAGTAAAGACTATTCAGTCTATCACAACTGACGTCCTATCCTGATCGATATGTCTCCTTGGAATGGTCGCAGTGCGCAGCTCCGTTTACTGTTCTGGTTCTCGAAAATGAGAAAGCTGGAATGGGCAATCATTAGATGATACCTAGTTGTGAGGGCTCAATTCAGATTCCATTCTGGTAGGTAAGCAAGATAACTAGACATGAGAGAATAAAGGGGGAAAGGAGAAGAGTTGTCTTGAAGCTATCCACTAGATACTCGTCTCATCGCATTCCCACGCCTCAGCTTCGCGTTGTGGTCACGTGACATAATGACCCTAACCCTATGTCCGTTCTTTACCGCCTTGCAACCCAATCTCGGCTCCTGGTTTTGTGCTGTAACTTGTAAGCCTACATTCGTCACCAGCTAGGTTACGTTAGATTCAGAGCCGGCGAGAGCGGTGGGCTACGTACATGATTTTCCTAGCACTCTATAATTGAAAAAGGGAAGGTCGTTCTCATTTATAAGATTGTATTTAAGGGAAAAATAAAGAAATTTAGAGGGAAAAAAAAAATTATTAACAAAGAAAATAAATTAACTTTCCTCTTTGTTAATATTTTTTTTTTTCCAAAAAAGATACACATGTCGACACCAGCAAGATTCGAACTTGCGCATCCGAAGATACACGCTTAGCAGGCGTGCGCCTTAACCACTCGGCCATAGTGTCTTGTATGTTGTATTGTACCGTGCCTTGAGAATATATACTAAAACCAGGATCTATGTGGCTATCAACGATGTTTTATCTTTCGATTAATTCATATGTGGATGGAATTTGTTGCCAATACGAGGTCTTTGCGACGGTCCATATTGGATATTTGTAATGTAAGCCTATAATCAAGGGTTCTGCCAAATCGGTGGTTTAAGCTGCATGGTTACCGAGGGGCGTTGGCGATATGATGTGTACCTATTTATAATTTTTTATATCATTGCATGTTAGGTATCTATCCAGACTCCTTTGATAATCAAATAACAGTAACTACTGGAGTATGACCAGTCCTAGTATCCTAGGACTAGGACTGTAAATCACCACAATATGAACAAGTTCAATTGCCAGTGGCCACTGTATTCTGTAATTCATGTGCAATGTTAACTAACTATATTTGTCATGGTGAGGATCATATTGCTTCAGAGTATCGCCAACTTTCTTGAACTTATTCACCCATGTTGCCATCCTGTCAAGAACATCCCGCACGATAATCCTACAACCGGAGATTGTGGTGAAAGCCCACCTTCCCTGATCACATAACTTTCGTTTATCTTGAACAGCCTGCACAATGACTTCAACGATTGTTATGTCTTTGCCTGTCAGGGCTTGACTCGGAGTATAGCGTTGCAGCGAGCTCTTCTTCTCCTCTGGCGACAGCAAGTCAAGGGCAGGACCCCATGCGTCAAGTCGTTGGGGACTTACACTCATCGTGAACACTGTTATCAGAGTATAGATGTAATATAGAGAGATCTCTCAGACTTATACTGTGGAGAATCATCAGAAACTTACTGTGATATAACGAAATAAGGGCTTTTGTTCGTTATAATAGAAAGTTCCTTGGTACCCTGCTAAAGTGGATGTGTTTGCATATTTTGCTTCGGACGTACTTACCTCGGCAAGAAGCTCATTGTCCGCGATAATTCCACAACTTGGTATACAGTATGACTTCACCAACTCTCGCGCTCAAGCTTCACTAATCTATAATCATGGCAACAGAGCGCTCTCTAGCGACTCTATTGCGATCGCTACAGATCGCCTCGGAGCCTCAAGATGCCTTAGCGTGAGTTATGATCCCATCATGTGCAAACTGAATGCGACTGACAACCGATCAACAGTCTACTCCCAACATCAACCAGTTTCCTTGCCATACTCACGAATCATTTAAATGTAACTCTACTATCATCCCAACTTCTTTCCTCACCAGCTATATGGGACCATACCGTCGACCTACACACTTGCCGCCGAATCCTCGGCGTATTCAACACTGCCGCAATCGGCATCCTACAAAACGAGGCATCCGACGAACCTCGCGCTCCGTATACAAGACGTGGTCTTGACCGAGAAGCATGGGTCAAAGCTGTGATCAATGGTGCAGACGAAAAATCCCCACGGTGGCGACATGTGCTTCTTCTCGGTGGTGTGTTGCTCGGATTCGAGGGACAGAATAGACAGGGCCTGCCACGGAATTTGAGAAATAAAGTTGAATCTGCACTTGTGCGAGCGACGCAATTGGCCCTTGATGAAAATATTGGTCTCGATGGGATTGGTGGGTATGCGATTACTATGGTGCTTAATTATACGTTTGAGCTTCTTTCGGATTGGCATCGGAGTCAGATCAATTATGATCGAGTGTTACCACTTATGATCCAGGCAACACTCTTCTCGAACGAGGGACTTGGCAGCGCATATTTTCTGGGTGCCATTGATCATGAGATTGTCGAAGGTGGAGTGTCGAAGAAATTCGGCTGGTCTGCGACTTCGACCTCGTACCAGAACGTCAAGGATATATCTTCTCGACCGCTGATAGCGTCGTTGGGACCATTGTCACGACTGATAGCACATGTCATGGAGAACGTGACCAATCCGAATATTGTCTCTGATGGAATGAGTTCTATCAACGACTTTGTCCGGATATTGCTTGTCCAATGGCGCCAAAACAAGTTGTCTGAAGTCGACCCTTCTGAAGAGACGGAATTTTTGGATGCAGAGTCTTTGAAAACTACGATACCGGACTTGTGGCGATTACTTCGGTCGATTATGTTTTCGGCTGTTATAATTTTGCGAGCTGTGTTGGGCCGAGTGCTGAACGATAGGGTGCTAGCTGCTGGCAGTGGTAAGTTTTCTGTCTCTGATACACCACAAAATACTAACGATATAGTTGCACCTTTCATCGCGGTACAATCATTACATATTCTACGAAATTTATATTTCATCACATCCCGCACAGGACAAAGCTCCTCATCGCAATACTCATTCGTGAACCTTGTCGCAATCGATATTTTAGCTCAATACCCCGAACTCACCGAGAACTTCCTCCGAACCATCAAACCCATTGAAATGGGCCAAATTCCTCCCCATCCTCTCGAGCGGTGTCTCGATCTCTTCTTCCTAAACACATCCGAGCATTTCGCATTAACGCTACCTCCCCTCGCGAACGAGGAACTGATTATCGCCGCTGCAACACCATATCTCGCCGCGGGAGGGAATAATCATCTTTTAGAGATTTTTGAAGCAGCGCATAGTGTCGTGTTGGCCGTTTTCTCGGCGCCACAGAATGTGGATATCACTGCCAAACATTTACCGTTTTATGTCGATAATCTCTTCGCAGTATACCCTCAAAACCTATCAGTTCGCCAATTTCGGCTTGCATTCAAATCCGTCGTTCGTATCGCCGCACCACCATCTCCTTTATCCAATACCCAACCCCTTCTCGCCGCCACACTCCTTGAACTCGCGCACGAACGCGCTTTGACATCTTCCTCAACTCTCCTCCCGCCATCATCAACATCCGTTGAAACCACCTTGGAACATCCACCCCCTCCTTTATCCGAAAAATCAGGCATAATCCTTGCCATGATCGATTCTTTCCCCAGTTTAATGATTGAAGATCTCGAAGAATTCTTGCCGCTGATTGCGCGGCTCATTCATACTCTACGCCCTGATTCCGAAGAAAGCATTAAGAGGATATGCATTGAGCGGTTCTGGGAGGTGTTGAGTAATGGAGAGATGGATGTGGAGAGGGCGAATTTTTGTGTGATTTGGTGGAGTACGAGGGGTGGGAGGGAACTTTTGCTTTTTGGTGAGAATCATCAGATTGAATCTGGAGATTCAGATGGTGGACAACCGCAAGAAGAGGAGGTTGTTATGAGTGGTGGGATTGTGGATGTTGTCCCTCGGGAGAGTAAGTTGTGACTAGTACAAGTATTAAGATCTATACATCCAATATAACGCCAATTTACTCAGTAAATAACTGGATATCGCTATGCAATAAACGGAATTCCAATAATAGTCCTACTCTTGTAAGAAATATATTCGTCCCCGAAGAAGGCAATAAGGAATCTTTCTTCACCTATTAACTAACAGTCAGCATATCAGATAACCAAGTAGGAGTAAGAAGACTTACGATAAATCCTCGAATTAAAAAACTGCCATAACACCACCGCATAACCCACAAAACAAACCACATTCTGCAAGACCAACTGACTCCCCAACCCCCACCAAAAGAATCCAAAATAACTCGGATGTCGCAGAAACCTGTATATACCTCCCGTGACCAATACGTGACCTTCTTGACGACGGACTTGAACGACGTGATTGAAATTAGTCCCCGCGGTAGCCATGGCTAGTGTTCGGACAATTTGGCCTGTAACCATGCATATAATCCCGAAGATGACGGAGATGGTTGAGAAGGTGCTGAGGATCGGTGATGTCGAGGGTGCGAAAAAGTAGTGTGATATTAGACATTCCAGCATCGCAGAACCATGCGCAATGTTATATGCGGGACCGTTGGAGGTGAGTAGGAAGGAAGACACGTCTGCGTATTGGGTGTTGTATTGCGCCGTGGCCCAGTATTCGAGGAAATGGAAGAGACATAGCGAGGATATGAAGAATGGTATTCGCCATAAGCGGGTCTGGTATATTGTGAGTAAGAGGATGGTTATTGTGGACGAGATTCCGAGAACGACGCCGATGAAGAATGCGCGTGTTGAGATGCCGGAGAGGGACATTTCGCCATTGGGGAGGATGACGGAGGGGTCGAGTTGATTTGAGGATGTTGCTGTTGAGTGGTTTGGTGGGTTGGCGTTGCCGTTTGGAGGAGCGATGTGCATACTCGGATTGTAGGCTGTGTAGTTGGTTGACGGATTGTTGGAAGGTATGCTGGATGTTGGTGGACGCCAGGCTAGGTGTTCTCCATCGCTTCTCGGTCTGATGTCTGAAGGTTCAGACGGGCGATGGACCGTGAATGAGGATACTCCGATCGACATGTTGGAGTGATTAATCAGTAGTCACTTATCGACTGACATATTCCAAAGGTATTAGACATGTGTCATTGCAGAGGTGGTCTCACTATATCAAGACATCGTGTTGATAGATTGGCGATGTGAGAATATAAACATCAGACGGATGACGTTGATCGATTATTTTTATTTTTGCTTTGTTTGCAGTGGAGCCCCGGGCGGCAACCTGAGGCAATTGTCCTGGCGACTTACAGGTCAACCAAGTATAAATAGTACTACTGTACTACTTGATTAATTGGAGAGTATCTGATTTGTCGACGATTTTCTTCACAGAAATAATTTGATATCAATAATTATTTTTCCCGTGAACAAAGAAAGACCACGCAGGAACTACCTTTGGTATTGTCGATCCTGTTGCATGACTCATGAAATTTGCCTGGATTTACTTACCCTATGCCACATGGACATAGTAGGGTAGATACTACTATACATGGATATCAACCCTAATGTTAGCTCCATCGGCTGCGGGTCTGTGAACACTGACTGTAGAGCTAAATACGAACGCCTTCTCCGCATTAGTGTCAGGTTCAACCTTTGACGACACGGTGGACATATAACATCTAATGATAGCCAGAATAATTTGATCTGTCTGATAATCGCCGTTCCGGGATCTTCAGTATCCTCAAACACAATGGCGGAGCCTACGGAAAAAGAAAAGATGCTTCGTGGAGAGCTCTATCGGGCCTTTACACCGGAGTTGATGGCTGCACGTGCCAGATGCGAACAAGCCTACAGACGCTTCAACAGCGCGAGCCTGAATGGTGAAATATCGCGCCGGCGACAGATCGAACTATGGCGAGAGTAAGTGATATCACCGGTATAACCCGATGTGACTGAAAACAAGTAAAGAATCAAGATTGATGATGGCCTGTCCATTTGTAGCCTTGTCCAAGACACACGACCATTACCCCCACCGGCCGAAGATCAAGAAGCAGACGATGCTCTCTTGCGAAATGAACCTTGGGTTCAGGCCCCGGTAATAATGGACTATGGCTTCAACGTCAGGGTTGGCGAAGGTGTATTCATCAATGTCAACTGCGTCTGCATCGATACTTGTCTTATCACAATTGGGGCTCGTACGATGTTCGGGCCGAACGTCCACCTTTACAGTGGCACTCATCCCGTGGACCCTGCCGTTCGCAACGGCACGCTAGGGCCCGAGACGGGGAAAGAGATTCATATCGGCGAGGATTGTTGGCTTGGCGGCAATGTCACTGTTCTTCCGGGGGTGACGATTGGAAGGGGCTGTACGATTGGGGCTGGTAGTGTGGTAACCAAGGTAGGTCAATCCATCTCCAGACTGTGGAAGACGCATTCTCTTGTCCTGACTCCTCACTGTGTCTAAAGGACGTGCCAGCGTTTCATGTTGCTGCGGGTAATCCAGCTCGCATTATCCGGAAGATTGAGACCAGCATGGAGGAGGAAAGCTGAGTAGCCCGTCGCCTTTCCTCTTTTGCTCTGTTTTGGACGACGCACGCGTCTTTCCGCTGATCGCCGTGGTTGGACGTGACGTCAACGTAAGTTACATGGACGCGAGTATCAAATCAAACCAAACATACACAAAACATGCCATTTCATCCTGATAAGATACTTCGCGTATATACTCAGTCCTGTAGATACTACTCGGTACGGTACTCGTTATTCGGTACGCGCAATGGCATTATTACACTAGCAAAATAGAGCTCCAGGTAGTTCCCGTAAACCCACCATACTTTACCTTACCTTACCTTAAATTTCAGCCGCACACTGGCTGTGCGCTGCTTATCGATTACGGTACTGTACCCTTTCAATACATACACGCGGTACGCCTATCGTATGCAGAAGCTATGACATGATGCCAAATTCTCCTCACAAACTACCTTCTGATATCTATTTCTTATCATCATTATCCCTCTGTCTGTCATCATCTACGAAGCTATCGATCTCTTCTAGACGACATCTCAGTTGATTTCTCACTTGGTCTTTCTTTTCTTGTTAACTCTCGTACAGCCACATACAGACTCCATACAACAAAACAAACTCTCACCTGCAGCTTCCGCGGCTAACTCAAAATTCTTGGCAAGGCAGCTACGCCTACGTGCTGCTATCCACATCCCCGAACAACACCGCTCGTGTCTCTGTCCAGTCGGCTGGTTAAATCCCTGACGAGAGTGCTCTGCTCCTTCCGATCCGTGAAATATCTCTCCAGAATTGCAGGAGGTGAGCGAGAAAAATGTCATGGCAGGTACCCCGCTAGGCAGCTCCAGCACTAGCACCCCGCCTGGTGCTGCATCACCAGAAGATCCGACTCGTCCTTACGACGAGCAAATGGAAGATATTCCTCCTCAAATCACCAGGAAACGTCCCCGTCTGGACAGCGGTGCCGATTCGCGTGAGTCCATGTCCACTGGAGAATCACCTGTCCAGCAATCCGCGTCTCCGAGAACCCCGAACGATCAAGAGCTTTCCTCGTCTCAGACTCTAAGCCGCGTTACGATCAATATGAAATCCCCCTCGCAGCCTGGCGTCTCCATACAAGACATCTCGTCGGCAGAGGAGTTTCCACGTGAAGAAGATGGCATCGAGTTGGATACAACGGACATAACAATTCAGCAGCCGGAAGATACCCTGATGGCCGGGGCACAGTCTTCCACCGCCATTTCAATATCTTCCTCTCCCTCGCGAAGCCCTGAAATTGAGGTTGCTGAGGTGGAGGATATGGACCAGGATCCCAACACGTCTCGATGGCGTCCGTTAGGGGAGGCTGTCCAGGAACAGAGCTCAGCGGAAATAGTTCAGGTCCATGAACAATTTTCTTTAGCAGACCAGTTTCCAAAACTACGTGGTAATCCTGATCTAAGAGAATCCTTGGAAGAGACAGCCAGTATTATTGAGAAAGGTATGACCCCTCGCTTATGCGATCCCGTGTCTCATCACTAACGACGAAAGGCCATCCTCATGAAATGATGATCCTCAACGCTGTGAAGCAATGGCTCGCTGGCTGTATCGACAACCTATCACAGGTCACTTTGGAAACCATGCGGGACGACCGCGAGTTTTGGGAAGATCTGCCTAGCGTGGTGGAAGGATTGCTCCGCAGGCAGATCCCTTTCCAACAAAACCAGGGTCCAGGTACATTGATGTATCTGGAAGAATTTTTTCTGGATTTTGGACAACTAGCACTCCATATGCTTCGTCTCGACACCAGCTATCTCACAGTTGTCTCACAGACTCCATCGATGCAGCCTTCGGAATGTATCAGCCGGCCGTATGTGCAGTGTCTCGCCTGGCTCTTACAAGTTCAAAGCATCCCTTTTTACCGAGCCCTCATACGGATCTACCAATCCAAAGTCATGGATTTCGTGGCCCAGATCTGCGATCATGTCGCAGACGCTCCCTTGAACGCCTTACAGAACATATCAGAGTACATTACACTTCTCCTTCCTTTGCTCCCGCGGTTTCCTCAGCTGGCACAATTTCTGCTACCAGCGGTTGCCGTCGTTTCAAACTTGCTCGAATCTCGTACCGAACGTCGCAAACTTGGTGCAGACGAACAGTTCGTGAATTCGTCAATCATGAATCGGACTATCAAGGACTCTTATCCTCTATTCCGCAAGCTGGACGAGGCATACCAAACTGCTGTCACCAAAAAGGCACCTTGGTTAACCGCGGATATAAGCGAAAATCTGTCTCGCTATATCAACACCGCCTTGCGTGTCTACTGCGATTTCGACACCTCATTCGCTTCCAAGCTCGCCGGAGACCTTTCCATAGACATACCCGAATATTCTAGTGATGAATCTGCATCTATTGTCATATATGCATGGAAGTTCAACTCTCTAAAAAGGCACATTATGGACGGGCGGATGGAGTTGCGAGTTTGGGGCACTGAAACTATGCAACTGGATCTAGTTGGCCTTTGGCGACAGAAGATCCAGAATAACCCCGACGGTGTTGACTCTCCACTTGTGCAGTATCTCCTAAAGTTCCTACGTGATATACGGATCATCGAATACATTGTCGGCGTGGGCTCGCATCCTCAAATAATTAGCCGCGCCGGCAACATTGTGGGATTCTTCATAGTGACCAACACTTATACCGATGCCGATACAGACATTCTTTGGAGAGCTGTTACAGATAGTCAAGATCAAAGGACCGTCGGTGAGATCATCACAATGTTGGGCCGCACGATTGTGATGCATCCTTCTACATCTAGGGCATTGCTCTATCTCTGTTCAAAATTGCTCGAACTTCCCATGAGTCGCTTTGACCAACGGATGATCGAGTTCTGTGATTTGTTATTCCGGAACATGCGTGACAAATTTGAGGAAAACCAACACATTGAGCCTCTGGAAACTTCGCATCTTGATTCGACCCCCTTGCGCATATGTGTACGCCTCATCCGAGAATCAAATTCGTGTCCCGACATTAGCGACGAACAAAAGGTCAATTTGCAAAGATTTGCAGGCGGTCAGCTTCAACAACTACTGAATCTGGGTATGAGCGAGTCTGATAAGCGCGATGTCTATGAGCGGTGCATTCAAGACATTGGGGAGCGAAACGAGTTTGCCTCGGGAAGCATACAAGCATTGAATTCCCTAATCCCCACGACTTTTGACTCCCAAGAGATTAGAGCTTTGGCTACAGACTATGAGCTGACTGCTCTGGTAATCATGGAGTTTGAACAGTTCTGGGGCAACATCTTCGAAGTCTCCGACAGGTTCTCACAAAATGCTGTCGTGTCCCGTGTCCACCTTTTAGGACGCCTCATCGATAAAGTTCCAGACACCATCACACCAGAACTTAGTGACACTCTCTGGACAAAGATCTTCATGGCAGGCAACATACAGTCCGCGAGAAGCTCCTTGTGGGATATGCTATGTCGTGTGACGAAGATTTGCGTGACACCAAATTCATTCATTGAACGATGTCTTCATGATTACTTACCCAGCGTATCACCAGAAAATTATTCTCCGGAGATTATTTCATTTGCGGAGCACGCAGTTCATTATGAAATTCGCTTCAATCCCCCACCGGTCGCCTCTGAAAATGAAATCATCACACTACCTGGCATGGACCGGATTTGGCATTTCATTCTTACCGCACCTCCCGACACCATTGAGGAGAGAGCGACGACTTTTGCAATTGAGGTTTATCTAGATCATAACCTGATCCGTAGGGCCCCAGCATCTGCTGCTGAAGCAACACACATCTCCTTGGTTGATCGCTGCGTAGATCAAATAAAATCTGCCGCTTTGACTTTGAAGGGTCAAAATGGTAACGGCGGCACCAACTCTGAAGATGATGCTATGGTCATGACGGCTAGTGAGCGAGAAATCGCCTCTGCAGGATTGAAATTGAGCCGATCTCTGTTGTTCTTGCAGCAGCTCCTCCAGGGGCTTCGCAGTCGGCCGCAATACAGTCCTCCGCAAAGCCAAGCGCCAGAGCTACCCGAACGTGTTGGGCAAGGGGAGACTGTGGAGATCTCGTATCAAAGTTTCAACGAATCCAAGCAGTCCCGGGTCTGTACACTACGTATTGGTAGCCTCTGCACTGCTGCTGATTTGGTCAATCGCTTGACACGTGTGACGGGCTTCAAAAAGTTCAGCGTAATCTATGGAGGTCAGCGAGTCAATCTTTTGGAGAATCCAGAAATGACAGTGCAAGATCTCAACTTCAAAGGCCTTCTCATCATCAGGAAAACCCCAGATGGTACTGAAGTCGCGACTGCTGGCAGGCGCCAATCACTCACACTCGTTGACTCTGAAATCCTGAAGCATTTTGATGACCTTTACGATCTTCTAGATCTTGACGACAGATATGCTCACGAAATTTACGATTTTCTAATTGTCTTCCCACCGCAAGAACGGGTTAAAGAATTGGTGAGAACAGACAGCAATACGGAAGATACGCTATTCCCCATGGAAAAACCCTACAAGCTGCTATACTCTGTGAAAGCTCTATCAAGATGCTTACGGGAAGAATTACTTGAAGTATGTTATTGAAATCGTTCCCATCCCTATTAACAAGATGCTCATCAATTCGTATTAGACCGAAACTCCTTCTACTTTCATTGTCAATAGCACCCAGGTTTTGGTGGGCGCTTTGACTCGTCCTGAGATGTCAGTGATCAGGGACGATTGCATGAACCTGGTGTTTGCACTTAACCTTCTCGAATGTCTTCTTTTATGTCTTTCAGGTGAGTAATTATTGCGGCGAGAATCTCTTACTCATGCTAAAAGATGGACTAGTGAGAACAACAGATCTCCCTGCTCTCCCTAATGCGGAGGCCTTAGTGGGACAGCTACTGTTCTTCATCAAAGCTGCACAAAAGGCAGAATCGTCCCGGTTGAACGAATTCGATATTCAAAGGCTCATATGTCATTCGATTTCAGTTCTCATTGATGCCTCCGTACTCCGTCAAGATTTCTGGGACATGACAAAGCAGCATGCCCAGTTTGAAAAACTGATCTTTTCTCTGCTTTTAGAAGAGAAGCGTCAATCAATCCGCCGTCAGGTTGCAGAAAAGATAAAATCCACCTGCAATATCTCTACCGCCCCGAACAAAGCGGCAAACGAAGAGTCGGAAAATGTAGATGGATCAACCCAGTCTGACGATTTAAGGGTCCTCGACATAGTCTCCACAATTTGGGATTCCTTCGTGAAGAATATGCAGAAAACTGTTCCTTTCTCAAAACAGTCGCAGGAATACTTCTCTGCTGCTATTTGGACTTTCCGATCTGTCGCTGAACGATCATCTCAAGATGTTGATTTCTCCGAATACGTCTCTCAGTGGAGCGAGAGTATGCTTGGCCACGAAACCGAAGAGGTAGGTTATGGTATGATTTGCTGGTGCCAGGTCAAAGCTGATATGATATAGTTTGTGGGACGTGAACCTGTGGATCATGTCATATTAGGATTTGCACGCCTTTTACGATTGTGTCTGGAGGTGGCTGGCAAACGAGATACGACGATCAATGCAACGTAAGTGATTTCTGCCTTCGTTTCGACGCTCTTGGTATATTAACTGGGATGATCAGTGTTCTCATTGAAAGCCTGGTAAATAATTACCTCTTTCCCGACTTGTCAGAGCCCTCGGATACGGAAGCCATCCAACCTCGCATTCCGGTCATGAACGAGGATACACGCGAAGAACTGTACAAGATCTTGATCCTGTTGTGTAAACAGGAAGAGAACTTTAGTAAGGTCATTGATCTGATGTCTGATCTCATTCCACGTGGTAAGTGCTCGTTGCCGTTGCTTCCAGTAGAGATTTACTAACGTTGAGTCCAGATTTTACGTACAATACAACCTGGGCCATCGATAGACTCAAGGCCATCAGATCCCCCGAGGGTTATGCAGGATTGAAGAACCTATCAAACACGTGCTACCTGAATTCGCTCTTCACCCAACTTTTTATGAACGTCGGATTTCGTGACTTCATGCTTCAAGTCGCTTTAGATGATCCACAGTCATCACAGAAGCTCCTTGCGGAGACAAAGAAAATATTTGGAAATATGCAAGAGACGTGGTGCAAATATGTTGACCCCGACGGAGCAGTGTGTTCTATACGAACCTACGACAACGAGCCGATTGACGTCAATGTTCAGATGGACGTCGATGAGTTCTACAACTTGCTGTTTGATCGTTGGGAAGCCCAAATTACTGATCCGGAAGAGAAGAAGAAGTTCCGATCTTTCTATGGCGGTCAACTGGTGCAGCAGATCAAGTCCAAAGAATGCGAACATATCTCCGAGCGGCTTGAGCCGTTTTCCGCCATTCAATGTGATATCAAGGGCAAAGCGAATCTGGAAGAGAGTCTTCAGGCATATGTTGAGGGCGAGATTATGCAGGGAGGTTAGTTATCGAATGCCGCCTTCCGAGAAGTTTTAGATATGATTGCTGACTTTTTGGAAGACAACAAATATTCGTGCACATCCTGTGGCCGTCATGTCGATGCAGTCAAACGGTAGTCGCTTTCTCCTTCATATCAAGTACTATCACACAACTGACATGAAATTTTAGAGCATGCCTGAAAGAAATTCCTGACAACCTCATATTCCATCTGAAACGATTCGACTTCGACATGCTCACGATGATGCGAAGCAAGATCAATGACGAATTTCAATTTCCGGAACGCATTGATATGACCCCGTACAAAGTGGAATACCTTTCCGACTCAGACATGCAACTCGAACAAGATTTGTTCGAGCTAGTTGGTGTCCTCGTTCACAGTGGTACCGCTGAATCCGGCCATTACTATAGCTATGTTCGCGAGCGTCCAGCTGCCGGTACTAAAACGTCATGGGTTGAATTCAATGATGCCGACGTTACTTCTTTTGACCCGTCCAAGATTGCTGAGCAATGCTTCGGAGGTTCAAATGATTATCACGGGCAATCCATGGGACCTACGCGCTTTGGAAAAGTTTGGAACGCTTATATGCTGTTCTATCAGCGTGTCTCCAGCATGGATTCTGAAAAGGAGCTCTACAAACCCGTCGTGAAAGATACACCTGTTCATGTACCCCTTCCACTCGACCTTGCGAATTATATCGCTATGGAAAACGAGATTTTCATACGCGCATACTGCCTTTTGGACCCATACCACGCCTATTTCGTTCGCTGCCTTCTTCAATTTTCTAAGGAGTTTGTGCTACTGGGTACTACTGCTTCTGCGGGGCTACAAAAAGCAACCATCAATGTGGCCATGGATACCTTCGATCAACTGATTTCGAGGCCTAGAGAATTGCCAGAACTTGATCGCATGTCTCACGAGTTGAAAAAGATCCTTCAGGAGACACCAAAGGGAGCATTGAGAATCGTCGAGTGGATCCGCGAACGAGACACAGGGCTGCGCAATTTGATCCTCAAGGGTACGCAGTCAGTCCGTAACGTTGCGGTAAAAATATTCATCATGTCCCTCGTAAGGGTTCAGGAACTCTCAGGCGACGAGACTTTGGATGAATCGGAACGGACAAAATGGCAATCGAAGTGCACGGATTGTTGGCAGTGCATTGTCGGAGGATTGAGCAATCTTTGGCCTATACTGTACACAGCGAGTCGTTCTTGGGATGACTACTTTGAATTCTTGGTTATCCTCACGACTCTTCAATCCCCGCAAATCAATGTCTTGCTTGACAATGGATTTCTTCTCAAATGTCTCGAAATGGTTTGGTTGGATAGAGACGATTCAAAGAACTTGAAGTCAAAATATCCCAACTACTACAGGCTCTTGGAACGTGGTCGCAAGTTCTCCCATAGAAAACTGATGGAACTACTTGCGCACCTGTTGAAATTCATCGACCTCACACTGCCACCTACGCCTGACGATGAGTCTCGAACCTTACGTGATGGCCGGTACTCTCTAACCATCACTGAGAGCACCTTTGTCTTCGAGCTTGGAAGGGAAAATAATGGGGAACTTGTTTTTGTGAAGAAGATTCTGCAGCACCAAATCAACCCAGCTGCAATTCGGTCGATCATATCTATCCTACTGGATGCAGAGCCTCAAGCTAATCTGACACAACCAATAATCAAAGTCCTTGAGGATGGCCTCCGGGCTTCTCCCGCACAGCTCTGCGCGCCTTACCTTGAGGCAGCGTTGGTATTTTGTTCTCGTAGCCCCAGTGAACAGCAAGTGATTGAAATGATTGATTACATCGCCAAAGGAGTTGAATCTATCAATAACAGCGGGGGTAGAGAGCATATTACCTTCTTCTCGAATGTCACCACTTGCCGAAATGAACGGATTGGAAAGGACGAATCTTGGTTCACGGAGAAGGTTGTTGAGCGCATTCCCGAATGGGTGCCGACACTTCTTATCTACCTTGATAGATCAGTCAAAACCGTTACATTCGATATGTTGCGTGAGACTCTGTTTAATCAAGATCGGGATGACGTGGACGACGAATATCGGGCTTTCTATATCAAAGTGGCTAGAGAACTCGCACAGGCATGTGTGGAGGTTTTGAGGAAGACGTACCTCGCCAATCAAGGCCATACTGTCGAGAACAAGGTAGTGGATAATATACGACTCGTGATCACGCATTGTCTGCGTGAGTACTATGATGAAGACGATGCCGATGACGCGGAAGTCATGCAGCAAGCCGAAGGTAAGTCCCTACATCACCCCAACCCAGAGTCACTAACTGATCTCTATTTAGCTGTCCTCGGTGCTATCGAGCAGCTAACGGTGGATGTCCCTGAGGAAATAGCATCCGGTATGTGGCTTGTACTCTCATATGTGACTGTTGCCCTTTTTTCTTTCCTGTTCTGACCGAATAATATTCAGCGTCTGATTTTGCTTCACCAGAAGAATGGGAAGATCAGTCTATTATGGGAAGCGACTCTGAGCTTGGAATGCCGACGCCATGATCGACCTGATCTTAGATTCAAAAAGCCCACGCTACTCTTACCCACCGCGACCGATGACTTTACACGTGCGCAACACGTCGAATAAATGACTGCTACATGAAGGGAAACAGAGCAGTGACAGGCGCCCTCTTAGGCACGACTAAATTTTGTTTTCTTTTGCATCCATCAAAGGCGTTTTCTCCTCTCTTAACGTTATCAATGACATAAACAAGGTTTGGTTGGGCCAGGCGAAGGATAATTTTTTTCCTTTCTTTTTCTACCTTTTGGCATACATTTCTGGGCTGTTCTTAATAAATCATTCCAATTGATACGTGCAGCGTTCTCGTTTTCTATTCACTTCCGGATGTGACAGTTAGGATTTCTTGTTTTCTACCTAGATTTTGGGGTGGCCGGGAGAAATATATCTAGGTCAGATGCCTACGATCAAAGCAGCCTGCCTATCAAGGAACGTATTTGAGAAATTCAGTATATGATACATGATATTGATAGCATGCATGCTAAGGCAAAAAAAGAGCCTGAAGAAAGGGATATGGAGTCGTATTCCTATCCACTCTACAATTCCCCGTCTAAAACTTTTCGTAATATAATAAAACATAAGCGACTGAAACCCGCCGAATAGAATATTGTACAACAACCAAATGGTTGAGAAGACGTTCTATGAAACATCCTCAAATTCCTCTTCGTCCTCATCAGATTCTTCCTCTTTCTTGATGACATCTTCCTCCGTTTTAACCTTCTTGCTTACGGGTCCATCATCCGCTGGAGTTCCGGGTGTCCCTGTAGCAGTTTGAGGCGCACTACTACCACCAGACTCCGATTCGAGTTCCCGTTTAATCCCAGCAGATGATCGTCCAGGCACTGGTGCGCTTGTTGGACCACCGCCTCCTCCAGATGCAACTGTTGTCGTAGCCGGCGTCCCCACAACGGATATATCTTCAAACTCATCCTCGTCTTCATCGTCGTCCGAGTCATCTTCGTCCGGTGAAGTGGCTTCTTCAGCTTTCGCCTTCGCGATTTCAGCGTAGTATGCTGCAATATCGTCCAACGCATCTGTGCTTGGTTTTGTTTCGTCAGCGGCGCCTGCTTCATCTTTGATTTCGGCTCTGATTTCTGCGTCTGTTTCTGCTTTGATTTTGTTGATGTTGCCTGCAGTAGTTGAAACGGTTGAATGTGTATGCCAGACGGGTAGGGCGTTTTGTTTCTCAAAGGCCGCTTTGCGCGCTGCGTCGGCCGCTTGTTCAGCGGCGGTTTTCTCGGCTGATGATTGTAATGATACTTCAATTGCAGCTGCGTCGACTCTTTGATTGCCACGAACCGCTGCTGGTTGTTTTGCCGCGGCTGCTATGGCGGGTTTGGATGGGTGTGTTTGTTGGTTGCGAATAACCTCAACCTTGTGATCCCATGCGGTCTCAAAGTCATTGACTGGAATTTCAGTGGCGTCAATCTGTTTCAAAAGACTTGTAAATGCTTCCAGTTGAGCCATGAGTTTACTATTCTTCTCGTGTCCGGTGCGATCGAGGCCTTCGGTACCCTTGACATCTTCAGTACGCTCGAGAATGGCGCCGCAGGATTGGCATTCGAATCCTTCATCGCTGTACAGACTTAGAACATCGAGTTCGGTCCATTCTGCGCCGCATCGTAGACATATGTATTCCTTTCGATCTTCGCTCGGGGTGTATTGGGCTTTGATACTGGATGTTAAACGAAGGACTCGATATTTGATTGCGTCGATGACGGGATGTAATGGGATGTAATAGTAATCGCGGTTCACGGGTCGGGTAGAGCCCTCACGAATCTCACTTCGCGTGTGACTATATGATTATATGTATGTGTTAATAAATTGATAGGAAGTAATGCGCATGATCCGAAGTGAGACTGTACACTGCTATGAGACGGTCTTCCCGCAATCTGGCGCATAGCTTCCGCAAGTCCTTCTGCTGCATGCCGAGTAGATGCGCAAGATCCTCGGCATGAAGTCTGAGAGTAATGTCAGCGACGGATTATCACACATCAGTAACTCATCCTAATAGCAGAAAGTAAATCAGGAATCATACACCGAGTGAGTAAACAGTGCATCAACTACTAGAATCTGTCGGGTTTCGTAGAAGGCGCGAACGACGCTGCGGACCAGGGCACTTGCGAGATCCATGGTGCAATCTTCAATCAGGAAGATGATGCCGATTCCCAAGAATGAGTGTGAGATGAAACCGGTGGCGGTTGAAAGGTGGTGGGATGTGTCGTCGACGTGAAAGTCGGGACCAGACTGTTAAAAACCTATGCGAGAAGTAATAGAGACATGACCCTTTCTATTTTCCAGCGACAAGCTAGATGAAGTATAAAGGCTAAAGAGAATAGTAAGAGCGTGGCCTCCGTGATGAGTCTAAGAGCAGAGGCTGCGCAGATAGGTTGATGATGAAGGAAGAATACAATCAAAAGATTGTCAGTGATGCCTTCAGTTTGATACGCAACGATGGCAGAATCTATACCGCCTACCACTTCTAGACTAGCACAGAGATGCTTTATAGATCTATCCAACCAATCACAAAATGCCCTACTTAGAGTCCGCCATTGCCCGCGAAATTATTTTGAAGCTTTTCGCTTTCAAGCGAATATTGACAATTAATAGCAGAACTAGCTGCATTACGAACGCTAGCCATTTGTCAATTTAATATTATACGTTTTCATTACTTACGACCTTATGTACAACATCCCTATTCGAAGGTGGGGATTTGCGCAATTGTCACCACTATTTTTTCAGTCGCATATCCAAACTCGAGCCAGTATCGCGACTTCATTCTTACCTTCCAGACAATTCTCACGATATAATTCTTCCGAAGCCGCTCCGCGTCCTTCGACTGAATTCTCAACATGGCAGGAAGAGGTGGAAGAAATCAGAAACGCCATATGGGACGTAACGAATATTTGTAGGTCCTGCGCCCTCGTCCATTCTAATCTGATTCTTATGAAATTATTCTCTGACTAAATGTAGTCGGCAAACATCAAAGAAGAATGACGAGAACTACAACAAAGGCCGGGACGATGAGGCACAGGCACTAAAGAAGAGGAAGATAGAAAATGGTGAGGTGCCGATGCCGATATATGCGACTCAATTTTCTGCGGAGGATATTGCTGCTGAGGAACGGCGGCCGAAGAAGAAAGTAGCTGTTATGATTGGGTACTCTGGTACAGGGTACCATGGCATGCAATTGTATGTTCATTATGGTGGTCTTGCAATGCAGAACAGGTGCTGACACTCGATAAAGGAGTCCAACCGAGAAGACGATAGAAGGTGATCTCTTCGCTGCCTTCGTCGCTGCCGGAGCAATCTCAAAGGCAAATGCAGCCGACCCCAAGAAGTCATCGCTCGTCCGCTGCGCTCGTACGGACAGGGGCGTTCACGCAGCCGGAAACGTCGTATCGCTAAAATTGATTGTCGAAGATCCCGACATTGTCAAGAAGATTAATGATAATCTAAGCCCTCAGATTCGTGTTTGGGGGTATGAAATCGTCACTAAGGGATTCAGCTGCTACCAACTTTGCGACTCTCGTATGTACGAGTATCTAATTCCTACTCATTGCTTCCTGCCGCCTCACCCAAGCACGCATCTGGGGAAGAAGATAGTACAATTTGCCGAGGAAAACGAGGATATGGAAGGTTTTCTTCAACGACAAGAAGGTGTCTTGGACTTTTGGCAAAATATTGATGAAAGTCAGATCAAACCTATCTTGGAGAAGGTACCCGAAGAAATTCGAAGACTTGTTCAAAGAGCGTTGTATATTGAAGATGATAGCGACAAGGCAACAGTAGTTGACAAGGAACCACATCAGCCAGTTGACGTGATACCCAAACTCGAAGAAGCTCAGCAATCAGCACCCCCAAAGGCCAGTGTACAGCAATCCTCGACTGAAAGACAAGAAAACTCAACAACAGAATCACAAACCCAACAACCCCCGAAACCAAAACTCACAGTCGAACAAAAAGAAATCATCAACAGCAGCATAAAACAAATCAAAGCTGCCTACCAAAACGCCAAACGAGCCTACCGAATCCCTCAATCACGCCTCCAAAGAGTGCAAGACGCACTAGACAAATACGTCGGAACACGCAATTTTCATAACTACACCATCCAAAAGAACTTCCGCGACCCATCATCCAAACGAGTCATAAAATCCTTCGTTGCAAACAAGGAGCCCATCATCATCAACGGTACGGAATGGGTAAGTCTCAAAGTGCACGGACAGAGTTTCATGATGCATCAGATCCGTAAAATGGTTGCCATGGTTGCATTGATTGTTCGTTGTGGATGTGATCCCAAAATCATTGAGGAGAGTTACGGTCCTACGAGATTATCTATCCCCAAAGCGCCAGGTTTGGGTCTCTTGTTGGAACATCCAATCTTTGACTCGTATAATAATCGAGCCGCGAAGGATTTTAATAAGGAGACGATTGATTTTGCGAAGTATGAGAAGGAGATGAATGAGTTTAAGCAGAGGGAGATTTATGATCGGATTTTCAGGGAAGAGGAGGAATCCAATGCGTAAGTTTCGCTTTCTTTTCTGTTCGGTTTCATGTATAGAGCAATGGCCTGACTTCAATATACAGTTTTGGTATCTTTTTCAACCATGTTGATCATTACCCAGCGAATACTTTTCTGTATTTGACTTCAGGCGGTATTGCGGCGTCTCGAGAGGGGGATGTGTCTGCTACTGCCGAGAAAGTCAAGACTGGGGAAGAAGCTCTAGCAGGTATTGAGTCTGAACCTGAGGAAAATGCCTCTGGTGCTGAGGGAGGTTGAAGAACACCAATATAGATCGCTATCCATTTATCTATAACGGGCTACTGGATATCCCACGATTTATTGTAACAGCATTAAAAGAATTTTCATAGACTACTCATTACACAAAAGTGAATATAACATACAACCAAAGGAAAACACCTGAAGCAAAGACGAGAATAAACAGCAAAACGAAAAAGCAACAATATGTCCTTGATTTGAGCTCTGCTCTGATCCTTGAATAACGGTGTCATGACACGTCATTTCTCGTACACTTATCAGCCGATTTGAACAATGAAATATCCCAAGACAAGGAGTCGTATATCAAGAAGAGACTTGAGAGAAGGAAATATGGAACGTGCAAGCAACAAGTGCCAAGACAAAAAATCACAGCGAGAACCATGGAAACGGAAAGTCATAAAGAAACATGAAGAAGGAAAGAGCTTGGTATAGTGACAAATAATTCGAGAAAATCCGGTGAGGGAGATGTAAATGTAGACAAGAAGAGAAGTCTTTAAAGCATGGCGGTTGTCGTAGGAGAGATCATTAATTAGAATATGAGAGACCGGGTCTTTTCGCGTCGGTTATCAGGAGAGCGCACTTCAGGCTGGGACAGATTGTGTTGGTGTCGAGGGCGTGCTGGTGGAGGTGCCTGCTGCTTCGGTTGGGAAGATTGCGAGGGTTGAGAAGGTTGTGATTGTTGTCCATTAGGACCCATCAACCGGTCAAGTGCTTCGCGTTTCGCATTCAGAGCCTGCTCATACTTGAGGACAAGCTCTGTCCAAGCTTTGATTTGACCACTACCAGCACCATGGCCCTTGCCAACCGTCTCTGAGAGCACATTCAACCATCCCTCTTTCTCGGGACGGCTATCAGCATAGAAGTCAATCACCTCGCCATTGCCGAATCGGATACGGAAACCCTCTTCCACAAACATGTACCCCTCTTCTTCTTCTGAAAAGCCTGACTTGCGTCGTCCACCTCCTCGTGTACTGGTCTCCTTCTGGGTGAGAGTCGATCTGTCATCGATGAGCTTGACAGCTTTGGCCAAGTTGATTGTAGCACGTGCTTGCCGAGTCGTTTCGTGGTAAGAAGTCAACTTAGAACCTCTCAACCGGAAGAATCGTCGTCTCCAGAACTAAAAAATGTTGTTAGTGTGGGCGTCTTGCACAACTCCTCTCAAGAAACTCACAGGACAATCCCCTCCCTGTTGGGATAGGTACCCTTCATACGTACGAGAAGCAGTATTTTCCGCTTCACGCATCTCCCGAATGCAAGCATTCATACTCTTCGGCATGTCTTCTTCCTTGGCACCTTTCGGTAGGGGAACAAATAGAAGTTGAAGCTCAAGGTTACCGATCTTATAGGGAGGTCGCTTTTGCACAATGTTGAGGGTGCTGCTCTTCTTGCTCTTGACACTTGATGGCTCCTCAGTAGCCCATTCATTGAAGCATGGAACTCGAACAACATAAGGACGACCAAAAGCATACTTCTCGTGATCCGACAGAGCAACATAGGCGCGAGCAAAGCTACCATCGCGATCAACCACGGAGCGAAGTTTTTCCCACGGACCAGCGTTGGCCTTCGCCTCCTGTCGCTGCTTCTCTTGTTGCTCCAATTGCTGTTTCATCTCCATTTCTTTGCGCTTCTTCGGGGACGCAAAAACGCGGCTGAAAGCCGAAGTCTTTTGCTTCGAAGGACTAGAGATAGAGGAGACGACTGATTGCCGAGTTTGCTTCAAGAGAGTGCCTTCCGTCTTCATTTGTAATGTCAGTTGAAATTCCAGATCTTTGTGAACAATAAGCTCAAATTCCTGGCCAATTGGCGCGCTTCTTCCAAGCTCAAGCCATGACGTCGTGACACAATGCAGGCCATTATCCAGTGTAAGCGAGAATTGGAGTTTTTCACCTAGAAGATCGAAGATCGAAAGTCAGTGTGTATCAATATTTCAAATGCGATCATAACTTACCCTTCGGTAAGGGCATGTCTAAATCTCGGACACCAACAACCTTGACAAACAGTCTCCCTCGTTCTTGATCATCATCCAGGTGCTCAGTCTCCGCTTCGTCAATGCTTTGTTGAACATCCTGAACGTTGCTCTGCGTGCCTGGTAGAGGTGGAACTGCGCCTGGAACGTTTTTTCTTTTGATGACACCGAGACCCTTCGCGCTCTGACGCCGAGTCTTACCATTCCAAGGTTCGGCCGTCCATGTGGGTTGGCTAGCTTTGCGAGGGGTGCTAGTCGGTTTACCGTCTGCAGTCTTCGAGGCGGTGTCGTTGGGGGCAGTCTGAGGTTCGTCATTGGTGCTGCTAGTAGCAATGATGACCTTGGTATTTTGACGCATGAGGTAGCCTCTCTGTCGAAAGGAAGACTTGTTAGCAAAAGAAATGCCAATTGGGAAAGAGTCCAATTCTCCAATGTGTCCTGATGGGTACGTGTCTGTGTTTCCTTGTGGGTTGGGGGTTGTTGATGATGTAGAAGCTAATTTAGAAAGAGCAAGTTCAAACGCAACCTTTTGGGCCTCAATAACTCGGTCAAATTCCTTATCCAATCCAAATTCAAGGCTTTCTTCGGTACCAGTAAATGGGATGTCAAGTTTCACCAGGCTGCTCTGGCGCTGGCTTACTTCCGGGACTGCCAGAGATGGAGGGTTTTCAATCGACTGCTCATCGGTGGATGGTTCCTGCTCGTTAGCGTCTTCCTGTGTGTCCTCAGTGGCTGCTTCAGGAACCGGTATGGTTGTGCTCTGAACGCTAACTTTGCGGCGAACAGCGGCCATTGACTGTATATCAGCGGGTGTCAGTGAAGGTCGAGTTTTTAGGCCAGTACCAGGGGCTTTGATGGTTGCAACAAGGTCCGGTACAGGCTCCGGAGTCGATTCATAATCAGATTGTTCGTCCCCAGATTCTTCGTCAACTGGATGTCTAATCACCGAATCAGGAGTGGATGGTTCATCAGCCATTTCAGCCATCTGCATTTCTGGGGTGCTTGGACGTTGCAGTGGCTCAGGGATCTTTTCCAATCCAAAGTCCAGGTGTTCAAACCCATTTGACGACCCAGCTCCGGTGTTTCGTGCTTCGCCGTATTCAACAGTCTGCTTGACTTCTTCCGTTTCCTGAATGTTGACTGTCGTGGCGTCGGTCTCGCTTGTCTCTGCCGAGAACTCTCGTTCTTGTTTGATGGTGGCTCCTGAGTTGCGGGAGTAGTTGCTCTCGTCATCTGCATCATCTCGAAGTCTGTCTTCGTCTGAAGGAAGAGGTAATCCGTGTGCATTAGGTCCAAAGTACTCTGGAATATTATAGACGTCGCCATCATCGTCGCTCAAAGGCTCGTCTTTGATTTGGACATCGCCATCGTCCAGGTGGTCCTCGAGAGAAGGTATGGGGACATCTGGATCATATTCCATATGCTGAGGTGGGCTGGAATTTATCTGCGAGGAATATTCATAGCCTTCATCATCATTATCGTCTTCATCGTCATAAGTCAACTCCTCTCTTGACTTCAAGTTTCGGAGAATATCCTCTCGAGAGATACGTGGTGGAGTGTCAACCTGGCTTGCCATGGATGGTTGGCTATCCTCGTACTCGCTTTCAACACTCTTTTCGCGTGCGCCAGCTCTCCTCATGCGACGTTCCTTCTGTTGTTCAAGTTCTTGTTGTTGGTCGTTATCGTCTCGCTCTTGTAGCATCATAAGTCGTAGCCTGTCTTCTAGATTCATCGATGGGCGTCCAGATCCGACTATATCATCTTTTGAATAGGAAGCTGGGCCAGGAGGTGAAGGCAGCCCACGCTGCCCACTAGTGACTCGCTCAAACACTGCGGACAATTTATCAGGACTATTCGTGCGAGCTGACTGATCATGAGATCGGGCGGAAGGCAAAGGCGGAAGAGGACGCTTTTCGCCGTTAGAGTCGAGCGAGTCTATACGAGAATGACCAGAGGCATCATAATTCGTCGCAGGATGAACATCAGGAGTTGGGCTCCCGTGGTCATCAGTGAAGGGGTCTTCATCGCCGCTCACCAAGTCATCATTGGCCGAATCAGGGCTCATGAATCGCCAGTCCTCAGGTAGAACAACTGGGGTTTTCTCGATGTCTTCCAGGGAAGCATCGAAACTATCGTCACGATCGAGAGATGAACCTCTATCAAAGCTGGTATCAATTTCATCCTCATCAAATTCATAACTTCCCTCGCGCGATTCCGCAAGCGAAGAAATATCAGGCGTGGTCATTTCATATTCATTGACTTGAGGTGGGGCGGCGTCAAAGGTGACACTCTTAGGGTTTCTGTCAGAGAAACGTGAAGGACCACCATCTATATCTGACCAGATGTCAGACTCGGGGTCGAAGAGCTTATGACCAAATCGAGTAGCCTTTGATAAACTCGACTTTGGTGGAGATGGTTGATCCTTGCTTGGTGAAAGTGGTCGGTGATTTGGAGACTCTTGACCCTCCGCAGGTCGACGTGGTGACTGCACATCGCTTTGGCTACGGCTGTGGAATGAACGGCCTGTCGCCAATGGGCGCTCGGGAACAGAGATATGAGATGGGTCATATTCCGTGTTCTGTTCACGAGCGATCAAACTGCTGTTCTTGACGCGAGAAGCGCGCTTAAGATTCTCTATTGACGCTCTCTTGGTTGGAGAGTAGGGCACTTCTGGGTCATAAGGCTTCGCGTTTTCTGAATTCAGAGAAGCGAAGGATGATTCGCGATCTTGCCAGAAGAGTCGCTTGGAAGTTGAATTATTGAAAGGTGATGAATCAAATGGAGACGATCCCAGTGTAAACTGGCAAGGTATTAGTGACGGGGATAGCTTCACCCTGATGCATTCAAAACGTACCTTATTTGTCTTGTTCCAACTTGGCGAATTTCGTCGCTGAGCCATAGGGCTCAGCTCTGACAATGGACGCGGCGTATTACTAGCCATCCCTCGACACAGTTCAGTATACCGGTTCCAGCGTATGTCGTGCTATACGTGGTGGTGGTCGCCTTCCACTTTCGAGGATCGTAGATAAACAAGAAGGTAAACTCCTACAAGTGAAGTGAGGCGGATTACTATCGGTCTGGAATGTTATGGCCTAGGGTGGGCCACTGACTTGCCGTGGATATCGCCGGGCAAATCCGTTTGATTATGGTTGAATTGACTCGAAAACGCCCGAATATGTCGGACACCCAAGCTCAAAGAAGTGGTGAGAAGCAATTGAGTAGGGTTAGAAGGAAAAGGTCCGGTAAGAGAGAGCGTGAGAGAAGTAGAGACGGTTTTTGAAGGTGAAGAGCGAGAGATGTTTCATAAATAAAGCTAAGAGCGAGGCACACAACAAGGCAGGAGCGCCTTCCCGAGTGGGATGCCTTGTTGACTCGGGCAGTGGCCGCAGTTGCCCCGGGCAACGCATCGTATCATATGATTTTGCGACATGTTATTGGCCGATTTATTCTCCGCATCCCTGTTGCCCGCTAGACTCAGCCTGGCTTAGCGTGCGGCTTCGGATTGCCTCCGTGCAACTTTTATTTCGATCGATTATCTTGTAGACCTTGCTTGCTGCATCAGATTCAGTCCGATTATTGAACAAGGGGCCCGATCATTGTTGACAAAATTTAACGAAAAATACACTTCATCACTCGAGTAGCTCGACAATACACTTATTCTAGTCGCATCTGTCGGACGTGATCATGTCCGCCGGTTCCATGAGCTGGAATGGAAGAACCATCTTACGTCCAGCCCTACCGGTCCTTCGCGCATCCTCTAGAGCATGGCTCGTCTCATCGCGATGGGCGTCTTCTGCACGATTACGCAGCAAACCTACGAGAATGGCCCTGTCCCCGAATGTAGCCAAAGACAGTCTTAAGAAGAAAGACCGGGCTCGCAGTGAAAAGGGTCCATGGTCAAATCTCAACCAAACCACTCCCCGGCTCCGCGGCGAAGCAAAGGCAAGGTCGCAAGCAGCCATCAAACGGTCGTCGCGAGGCCGAGAAGGGGAAGAGGAAGGGATAAGGAAAAAGGAGGAATCGCCTTTATACAAAGCTTTGAAGATGCAAACTACGCTATCTCCGCTGAGCTACGGTTTGCGAAATGTGATCAAAGAAAAAATCGCCAGCATTATGAATTTCGATCAATTCAAGCTTCTTCCTGTTGTACAAGACTCGATCCTCACGCAAGCCTTACCCGACCTCGTCGATGTCTCGCCCACCCCCATTCAGAGCGTCGCCATTCCTGCGTTATTACTCAATGAAGACAGCAAAAAGACGACCAAGAAGAAGAAAACATCCGAAATTGAATACAATTACGAACAGTTCCTATTAGCGGCAGAAACAGGGTCTGGCAAGACTCTGGCTTATTTGGTACCTTTAATTGATAACATTAAGCGAACCGAAATGGCAGAAAAGATAGAAGAGGAGAAGCAGTTAGCTGAAAAGGCTAAAGAGAGCGAGAAGAGAGCCAAGGAGCGCGCCTTAGAACTCGAGCCTCCTGAATTGTCAGAAAATCTTACTACCTCCGCGGGGCGACCGAGGGCGATTATCCTTCTACCAACATCAGAGTTGGTTTCGCAGGTGGGTGCAAAGGTCAAAGCCTTCTCTCATACCGTCAAATTCCGTTCTGGACATATTTCCTCCTCCGATACACCACGCAAGATCCGGAATGTGGTTTTCAACCCCGCTGGTATCGACATACTCGTTTCGACACCGCATCTGCTGGCATCGATTGCCAAGACTGATCCATATGTTCTGAGTCGGGTTCAACACATCGTTGTCGACGAAGCTGACTCTCTTTTGGACCGGTCTTTTGGGTCGATAACAACGGGTATCATCGATAAGGCTGCTGGATCGCTGAAACAGTTGATATTGTGTTCCGCCACCATACCCCGCAGTCTTGACACTTTCTTGCGCAAGAGGTATCCTGACGTTCGTCGTCTCGCCACGCCGAACCTTCACGCTATTCCACGACGAGTCCAGCTCGGTGTTGTAGATATTGAAAAAGAGCCGTTTCACGGCAACCGTAGCCTTGCCTGCGCTGATATCATATGGTCTATCGCCAAGTCCGGCGAAACGGAATCAATGGGAGAGTACAACCCGTTCATGGAAAAGGAAGTCCGGAAGATCATTGTATTTGTCAACGAGCGCGAAGAAGCCGAAGAAGTTGCCCAATTCCTACAAAACAAAGGTATCGACGCCATCCCATTCTCGCGAGACTCCTCGAAACGCTCACAGGAGCTCGTCGAAGAATTCACATCACCCAGACGTCCACCAACCACAGAGGAGATTATGGAAATGCAAAAGATGCGTCGTATACAAAAATCTTCACTCCCCTTTATTCTACCAGAAGAGCAACAAGAGTTTGGAGTAACCAAACGCTTACCAAATACCAAGGTCATGGTCACGACTGACTTGGGTTCCCGCGGTATTGATACTTTGCCCGTCCGAACTGTGATTCTGTATCATGTACCTCATACAACAATCGATTTCATCCACCGGCTGGGCCGTGTTGGACGAATGGGAAAACGTGGTCGGGGTATTGTTCTTGTTGGTAAGAAAGACCGCAAAGACGTTGTGAGGGAAGTCCGTGAGGCAATGTTCCGCGGTCAGGCCTTGATTTAGACTCGATCTATTCTCCCCTTGTATACATTTTTTGTAATATATATACCAGCATCCAGCATCATGGGAGGCGTCGGACGGTTTATAGATGATGAAGCTTCATGTACAATATTGGTTACCTCGTCTACCTAGGTATTTATTGGATATCCATACATTTAAAGATTGTTTAGGTACGTTATTGGTTAAGTAGAGATAACAATTGATATATAGAATCACAAATAATAATACACTGGGCCCTCGTGATCAAGAACCTTGGAAGTCTTTATCCACGAATGTCCAGGACGGCTCTGGGGGTGCAAGATACGTATATCCAAGTACTACCTAGGTAGCGGCCACCCGATTAAAGAATCAATACATTCCAGATTCCAAGGTTCACTCGACAATCCCTAACGTTGGAACCCAACACTGAAAGTATCTCCCAATATTTGACCGCCAGATTAAAGGAGATACACCACAATCGGACCAACAAGTTCAACTACCGTAGCAACTTTCACCCAAGTAGCATTGAAACCACGACTCAAGCCAGATATCACACGCCCAATCCCTGAAACAAACAATATTCCACCAAGCATGGCCAGTGGAAACCGTCTCGTTTGTGGGTCATTGCTAGCCCACCAGAGCATTGCACCATAACCAGCCCACATTGCTCCCAAGAATCGTAGCTGACTATCAGCCAGTGCCAACGATGTCGGTGTGCCCGTAAGGGAGCTTCCGGACATTGAGGCTATCAAGCTGACACCGGAAAGGACATCCATTGATCCGGTAATCATGGAGAATAAGGAGAAGGCTTTGATAATTTTCAGGGATAGTGGTCCGAAAACTCCTGAAGCCATTTTGATGTGATAGTAAGAGTTACAACTTCAGAGAGTTGAAGAAGGAACAACAGCTCAATGTTTACCTAGGTAAAGTGAGATTTGGATGAAGATCAAAAAAGAGGGGTTAGGCTTTTTATATACGCAGCGATCGGGTTGACTGTTGGTCCGGGTCGGACACTTAAGTAATCAGCGTCTTTATGCCATAAGTTACCTAGCTTGTCGAAAGACTTCTCCAGGTATGCGCCCGATTGAGGCTCCTGATTCTGTCCAGTTAGACCATTTCTTGGTGTGATATATAATCATATTTATATTACTTGGATATTTGGTTTGTTTAACAGGGTAGAGACGGTTTTGCCAAGATGTTACTCAAAATATCGGAGAAGACTTCAGGGCAAAAGACCAGGAAAGACATGGCTTTCAATCAACCTTTAGGGCTGATCAACTTCAAACAGTAATCATAAGCTGCTCATTCAGACCAAATGCTGGATGTGACTCTTGAAATCAAATCATCACTGGCCCCCGCTCGACGAAAACCAAAGTTCTTCAAATTCCACTATCCATCCCTTCAACACCCTTGAGATCATTACTAAACGCATGGGGCAGAGCTAAATTCAGCCTTTCATATTCCCCATAGTCCTTGGGCCAATTACCAAGACGCTCAACCGCCAGCTTGAGTAAATGCAAGTGCTGCCGGACACACTTGCCGGCATCCTCTGGTCTTTCGCCTTCGGGGCTAGGTGGGCCACCGTATTCAGAACCGGGGGAGCTCGTTCCTTCATCTATTGCCGGGGAGGACTCGGAGCTGTTGGGATCGATGAAGACTCGAAGCGTGTTCTCATGTAACGCTGCGGCTTTCTTGTAGTATCGGTATGCGAGTTCACGGCGCTCCTTTCGCCGCTGGTATCCCTATACCACGCTTGCGACATCTGGGCCAGGAAAACGGACATCTCGTCGGTGCTCGGGTGTCTAGCCAATCTGTGCGAGATTTAGCCACTCCAGAGATCGACGACTCCATTCTCAGCTCGATCCTTCGTCCATTAGACAAAGCTGGACTTATCAAATATTGGAAGCAATCAAATGAAAAGGCCTGCATGCATACTGTTCATGTAGAGTGTAGAGCCGTGGAGGGAGACGTAATCTAATAAAAATATAAGGAGCAAAATAGTGAGAGAAGGTGTATGCTAAGAATTAGATTGAAAAGAAAAAAATTAAGAAAGAAGAGAGAGGGAAAGGGGAAGACAGGGGGTATTTATAAGAAAAATCATGTGAGGACGCCCGGGGCGTACCGGTATCCCAAAATTGCACCGACGAGGTCGGAATTCATTGTTTATTGAAATGCGCCTGGCTGAATTGTATCATTTGTTACATAAGTAAATTAAAAGAGTAACTTGTTAATCGGGCGTTGTTCTATTTTCTTTTCTTCATGCCAGGGATCATGTTGGAGCTTTTGGGCCATACGGATGCTGTTAGGGTTATACGGATGCTGTTAGGGTTGATGCCAACTCTACCGCAAAGGGAGCGTTGAAGACGATCTGTAACGACGGTTGAATTCTGTCTATTATCACGAGTCAAGAATTACTCTCAAGAACGGGACGAGGCAAGATATGACATTGAAGCATGTTTGGTTGAGAGAAAAAGATGCCAATTAGAACCTATCTAGCTTGTTATTGTTGCTTTGCAACAATTTAGACGTAGCATACATGAGTATTATGGATAAAGAGATAAAACCTTTGATAATGCACGAGAATAAAACAATGTCAAGTAATATTGCAAGGTAAACATGAAGTAGAGAAATATGCAACGCCTTCCAACCAACCTGGTACAAACTTAAAGAACAGATCGGATATCTTACCAAAGATATCATCCAAGTCACTCCAGAGATGCCAAAGACAAAAAAAAGAAGAAAAGAAAAAAGATGTACATTATTAAGCTCTCCAGTTCATTACTGAGTCAATCGTAGAGACCTGGTACGATGCCGACTGGATCGCGTCAACCGCCGTCCTTCGTAGTCACTAAATTCAGTCACACTTCGAGTATCGGAGAAATTAATCTCAGGGGTTGGCGTCAACATATTCATCGGACCAGAACGATTCTTACGATCAACTTTTGCCTCTTCTTCGGCGGACAGGAACCTGTGGACGGTACGATGATCCATGATTCGTGGATCTTCGTCATTGGATCCCTCTGGGTCGGTCTTGGGCCAACGATAACCATAAAGCTTAGAGTGTCGTTCGCAACGAGGACATTCCTTGCGTGTTTGGTATGCGTTTCCCTGCACAAACCATGAAGAGCATGTCTGACAATCTACCCATCGATCATAGCGCTGAGCAAGCAGTAGGTTAGTCCTTGTGTAATCACCTGGGATTCGTACAGTGACTATGGTATCTTCCTGTTCGACTGACGGTAGAGCGCGCTTGGAACGTGGTGTGCCAGTTCTGCTTCTGGATCCTCTTTCTTGAGTAAGTTGAGACGATGCGATAATCGAAGCGTCTGCGATGGTGGTAGTTTCTTTTTCTGGAAGCTGTGGCATAAAAGAGGGTACCGCTGCGTCTGTGTTTGTTTCGATCGACTCTATCTTTATAACGGGCGTATTACCAGAAACCGACGTGGCTGGCGTTGATACCGACGGATTACTTTCATCGGAAGAACTGGATGGTGAATCATTATCAGACGCACTGGTGGTATTTTGTTCAACATCTGAAGGAGCATTTTGGTCTTTCGAGGGGACTTCTGCTGTGGTTGGTTGGGAACACTCTTGAACATTGACTGGAAGGGGTGACTTTTCGATCGACTCGGCGATTTCAGGTAGTACAAGTTCTTCTCGAAGCTTTGACTGCCGGTGCTCGAATTTGGCCCTCTTATGTGGAGTGGTTAGGCCAGACACTTCTTGGTCGCTCTCATCATCGAGTTTCCTCTTTCCCACTTGCTCTGTCTCGCTTAGAATAATCTCAGCCGCCGAAGAAGCGTCATTCGGTATTTTAGTGTCAAGACGTCGTTTCTTTGGCTGGGGAGAACGGTTTGAGTCGTCTCGAGTAGGCGTTGGGGCTTGACTTGCTGGTGCAGATACGGACGGCGACCACCCATTGCGAATCGCACGTTCACAAGTCTCACACAAACATTCGCAATTGTCAATACCAAAGTAATCATCACCATAAGAAACAGTAATTTCTTCCCCTAATTCGATATCACGAGCAGCAATAATCTGCATCCCATCAGAACCCCTGGTCGATAGTCTCCCATTGGCATTGCAATCATGATTTGCGAAACGAGCTGGTCCCAGAAAAAGCGAGGGACTCTTCCTTCTACTGGACATGACGATGCTGAAGTCTTTGCGATTGAATCCCAGGTCAAGCTCTTCCTGTCGTGTCATTGAAACAAGTGTTCCACAAAGATATTTGATTTCCTCGCCTTTCTTGATATTTCTGCGAGCTACCACGGCTGCCTCGTGCTCGATGATGGTATATCGATTTGTAGTCGATATCTCAAAGGGACAGTCAGGAAGATAGATCTGAATGTATTTCCGAAAATGACGTTTGAACCATTCTCGCTCTCGGTCATTTGGCAGGTGGCTAAGATAGTTCTTCAAGCCCTTCATAGCCAGAAGTTCCTCCTCAGCTGCTCGTGCATTCTTCTCAACAATCACCTTGTGAAGTAGGACTTTGGTGACGACATCTTCAAGGATGCCTCTTCCTGGAGCGAATTTGGTGCGATTCTTTCGAATCGTAGTCCAATAGAAGGCCTATTTACTTTGTCAGTTGGAATCAATTGCGCTTCATTTGATATTCCACTTACACGATCAATGAGGGCATCGGTGGCTACGTCGTCGTAGTTTGCCAATTTAGCCAAGGTGAGTTTGTCTTTCTGGTCAGCCGCAGGGCTTGACCTGGCTTTTGACGGCATTCTGCTGCCAATGGTCAAGGTGCCAGTATGCAAGTTGATCAAGAGGTTGTGAAGGTGGCTCCAAAAGAATATTGAGATCAAAGTAAGAGATACAGAAAGGAAATGAGAGTAAGGAATAAACCTGCTGAGAAATCAAGGAAAGACATGCAGCATGCTGTAGGCGCTTGGGGTCATGAGGGGACAGAACGACGGCGCTACAAACGAGCCGTTGCGCTGGATACGAGTGGCTGGGAGGTGTCAATAGCCTGTTTGTCACAGTGTCGCAACGTCCCAAAACACTCTGTAGCTGTCGATAGAATAATATACAAAGATAGTTTTCAATTTCTCAACGAGAAACAGGTCAAATCATGAAGAATTGGCAGTCATCGCATACTGCCATTGTTGTTGTTGTTGTTGTTGTTGTAGGAAGGAGTTGCACAAGGGCTAAGAGCCAAACGAGTTGATATGAGTCGGAGAATCCGAGGGAACAATGAGTTCCAGGAATAGGCGAGTAAAGTGACTCAATAGTAGCTCGATTATATATAAACAATTGCTCAATTGTTGTATTAAGGGATGCTTGAAATGGGCTGCTTCAATGAATGTCTCGTTCCGGGATCGGATGTCGGCAAAATTCATTTTTCCGACAAACCGCGCCAGTCCCCGATTGGATCGTTCCATCTTGAAAACCTTCAAGATCAAACATCTAGAGATTGCGACTACTTGTGAAGGCCGCCCCATTATGCAGACACGATGATCCAACTCAAGGTATATTTCAACTCTACTGATATCAGTTGATGGAAGGGTGCAGAGTACTAACGCTGTTCTCAGACGATGCTTAATTGCATCGACAACTCAGGAGCCGCCGTTGTCGAATGCGTCAATGTTTTGAAGAAGAAGAGTCCTGCGACTATTGGTGCGTATCTGCAACATTATCTACAAATTTTGCAAATCTAACCTTTTCTCGATATTCAGGTGACCGCATCGTCGTCGTCGTCCAGAAACAACGAAACTTCGGTCCCGAAAACTCCACAAACAGCGGCATCGCCAACAAAGTCCGTCGAGGAGATATTCGACATGCAGTAGTCGTCCGAGCGCGCAAGGAAATCCAACGACCGGATGGAAGTCTTATCAAATTCGACGATAATGCGTGTGTTTTGGTCAATAAATCTGGTGATCCTATCGGTACTCGATTGAATGGTTAGTAGCCGTTTCCTATGTGGAGGTATTCTAGAGCTAACATGGTTTTAATAGGTATTGTCGGGGCTGAACTACGAGGAAAGCAGTGGTCAAAAATCTTGTCGCTGGCACCGATGCATTTGTAAGATATATTAATGTACAATAAGAAATGCTTTAGAGCAGCAGTTCATAACTCTTTCATCCATGTTCCGTAGCTCTAATCTAACATCATTCCTCGAAACACTTGAAATCAAGATAGCACCAAACTCCGAGCATGGTTGAAAGCGAATAAATTATGAATCAAACAGGGTATCGAAGGCCGACGGTCCGAAATATAAAAAGAGTTCGTAATCACGTAAAGACGTTACCGCAGGTGCAGCACACGTAGTAAAGTTTCTGTAACACGAACTTAGTCCCTCTGATAGTAAATCCAGGAGAGAAAAAAGTATTTACCATTCCAGTTTCGGCAGAACGCTGCTGACTTTGGAAAAAGACCGCTTCGTTTTCTCCGCAGCTCGGACACAATTTGTTCGATCGCGGCAGCTAAGAAGCGAAAAGCCAAAAAAGGCACAATGCATGTTAGCCATCAAGTGTTTTCCACAAATAACAACTTGAAAAGCGCAAATCAGGGCATTGAGAAATAGTTATCATCCGGGTCTTCTCCGGACTCATCATAGTCTGAATAATGATCGTCTGAAAGTGCACCAGACGAGAGGATGCCGCATTGCGAGCAGGCAAGCTCTTCGCCACAGTGAAGGCAGAATTCTGGGTCACCAACCGTAGGATCAGATCCCACATCCTGGGTCACACCGGCGGTTTCGCCGACTTGGGTATTTAGGTTGTTTTGGTAAACGCATGGTGAGGTAGCGGGCTCCGAGACGTGGCAGGTACGGCAGGTGAACATGAGACGGTTTTGCACTCGGTCTTCTTTGGGATATAGCAGGTTGGAACTATATGACAAGAAGTTAGTAGAGGCTATTGAATCGAGATGTTAGAGACTTACCATTCGCGGCAGAACTTGAAGTGAATTTGATCGCTGTTGGGCTTGTTGTCGCCCCCAGACGAGGATACAGGACTAGCGGACATGTTGGTCGAGGTGACGATCGTGATTCGGCTGGGTTTCGAGAAAACTAACGCGTCAAAAATGGAGAGATGCAGGTTGCCAAGTTGCCAACTGACCGTTGCCAACTGACAAACACAACTCCAACGATGGCTATGTCAGAAAAGAAAGATGAAAGCGTGTGGGTTGTAGTCGTGGTTAAAAATAATAGTGGCGGACAGAAATAAGGCGTGACACACTGGACGGCAGATCACGCTAGTCCTGTTGGGTGCTAGTGCCCCCGCCCTCTGTTCCCCGCGTCTTCCCATACAAAAACAAATACCGAAAGCTCCTTGTCAAGAAACATCAGCATTAATCCTTCGATTCTTTCATATCATCTAGTATATCATAAGAAGTTTTATTAACAATACCACCAATATTTCTTTCTTCTTGTTACTCTAATCTCTCCAGTTTGGGCTGTAATCATGGTATGTTTTGTCTATATCATCACCACCAAAGACACAATCGAGTACTTCTATCTAACAGACTTGCTTCTACAACAGTCTGAAACAGGTCTTCCAGAAGGCTGGGAAGTTCGTCACTCTAACTCCAAGAACCTGCCATACTACTTCAATGCCTCCACCAAAGAGTCTCGCTGGGAGCCACCCTCCGGCACCGACCCGGAGAAACTAAAGGTCTACATGGCAACACATCACAGCGGCCCCCAGGGCGTTGCAGGTCTACCGGCAGAAGGCAAGATCCGTTGCGCTCACTTACTCGTCAAACATCGCGATAGTCGGCGACCCAGCAGCTGGCGCGAGAGCAACATTACTCGAACCAAGGAAGAAGCCATCGAAATCCTCCGTGGCCACGAACAGAGAATCAAATCCGGTGAAATACGCTTAGCTGATTTGGCAGTCTCTGAGTCAGACTGCAGCTCTGCACGAAAGAAGGGTGATTTGTACGTATACCCCCCTTTTACTCTCTTTCCCCTTCCACCTCTTCCCTCGATGAGTGTGAGTCACAAAACTCCTACGTATAGAGCTAACCATCCATCCGTCCGTTCTCTTTTCTTCTTCTTCTTCTTCTTCTTCTGCTTTTCTCACCACTTTCTTCTTTTTTTACTGGTATAGGGGATTCTTCGGCCGAGGAGAAATGCAAAAGGAATTCGAAGACGCCGCTTTTGCCCTTCAACCGGGAGAAATCAGCTCCATTGTTGAGACGCAGTCGGGGGTTCATCTGATTGAGCGGTATGTTGACCGTCCTGAGGATTGGTATCATCTATACCCACCCCAGCAGCAGAACTGACCCGGGTTTTTTCTCTTCTTTCTTCTGGTGTTTGAAGAATCCAATAAGACCTCGCACTCTTTATTTTAAATTAGGATGGGAGAGAAAGGACGGTTTATTCTTCGCCCCGAAACGAGATTCTTTCGGTCTGATACCGGGAATTACTTCCTATCTACGATAAAGATGACGGAGGGTTAAGGAAGGAAAAGGAAGGAAAAGGAGGGAAAATAATCAAATACACCTCGGCATGCTAAGGTGTTCTTTTTTGGACTTCATATAACAGTCATCGTACTCTTATGTATTAATATCTTGCCAAAGACGAGACTGTTGGACAGGGATTGGGAGTCGTATTGCCCTATCCTAGAAAATGAGAGACGAGTCTGAATGAAATTTGACGCTATTTGACTGTCAAAGAATTATCTCTAAGCAAACTATCAGTCAATAGTACAAAGTAGTGGTAGGAGCCTATGAGAAACTTGTATTCAACCGCTCGAGTCTCTCGGTGATAGCGTCGATAACCGCAGATCTATTATGTGTTTTAGCCATGATTGTCTTGACAAAACAAAGAGAAAAAGGGAGAAAACATACTCTCTTTCTACCATTTTCATGGCATCCACTACTTTTGCCCGTTGAAGTTTCTGCGGAATCTTAGGCTGAGAAGAGGGACTGATGGTAATCGCGTGATCCTCGGAGGTGGATGGTGGTTGCGCTTTTGCTATTTCTTTGACTTCTGCAAGTAGCTCTTCAGCTAGAGATTTGGCCTGAAACGCACCATTAATAATAATCAGTCCTGTTAATCAGTAGTCGAGAGACCATAGCTTACCGTTTCCAAACGTGTTCTCATTGTTTGTTCTTCATCTGTAACTTTCTTCTCGATAGCAGTCGATAATAAGTCAACTTCTCCTATCCAGCTTTTCTCCTTCTCACTCAGTGGTCGACCGCCCAATTTCGACATTTTCGACCGTATATCTGAGTATCGCTGCGCAAGTTGCTTTTGACGCTGTTTTGCTGCATCAAGTCTATCATTGAGCACATCCTCACTTCGGGATCCTTCTTGTCGTTGCCCGTCTTCGCCGATATGACTAGAAACATTCTTAATGCGATCAGCGACTATAGCGATACTTTCAAGCTGATCTCGCATTTCGCCTCGGAGACGCTCGCAACGACGAAATAGGTCTGCTGCTGCTTTCTCGAGTGAACCAGTATGTGCTGCAAGAACGCGGTGAGCTGCGGCGATCATGTCAAGTGTAGATGGGGAGAGCCTGATGGGTTCGTGTAATGTGCTCCTGTGCCTGTGTGGGACGTGTTCATCGACGAACGACTTCAAAGGCTCATTTGCGTAAAATATCGCGGGTACCTGGTACGGCGACCGGCGCGGCTTGTGAAGTGGCTGAAGTGGCTGGAGATTTTGGGTAGCTAATCTGTCAAAATCTCCACACAATGACTCAGAGAATGAGGCTAAGACCGGATTCTGTTGCTCGTCCAATTCTACAGCTTGCGGAGTCGAGCCTCTATAGGTCAAAAGCAGTTGGCCGAGATCGTAGTCAGAGAGGAGTAAGGCATTGGTGAGATGCTTTGGTTCTTCAGATAACGAGGGGTCATTCTCGTTCAGCTGGATGAGTACTTCACGAGCGGCAATATTCCCATCACAAAGAACGTTAAGCCGGAACTGAGACCCTGCTGTATCCTCAGATTGTATTTCGGCCTCCAGTCTCTGAGCCCATGAAGACAGTGAGATAAAAGACACGTTATTGGAGGTAGTGAGGTAAAAGGAGTATCGAGAATCGGTATCCAGAGTAAATGTTGGCCAACAATTAGCTTCACGCAAGTTCTCTCGCACGGTATCCAAGGACTCAACAAGAAGCAGGTCTGCCGGCTCCGAGAGTGGAGTTGTGAATGTATTCGCTTTAGCTTTGGGGAGCCACTGGCCTTCAACTCCGTCAAGTTCGAGACAGATGTGAACACGTCCACTGGAAGTCGACAAACAAACAGTCGTATAGGGTAAACCCTCCTCCGCATTTTCTTCAAGAATACCCTCGTCGTCCTCGCCCGTCATCAAGGCTGCTGTATCCAGTCGAGGAGGAATGATGATGAAATCGGTTATTTCAAGATCGTTAAACTGCTCGTCGGCGTCGAATTGAAATGGGCCTTGCAAACGAGGAATCACACTTGGGTTACTAGGACGCTTGAGAATTTCAGCCCCGTCCACATCTGAGATATTGGCAGAGTTCTGATCGTCAATCTCCTTCAGCCATTCGTATTGCTGTCGACAAGCAATAAGGTCATCGTCCGCACCTTCGATACCTGAATACTGTTCCTCAATTACCGCCAATTTCGGGACGATAGTAGCAGATAGTGCCGGAATAGTCGCGGGTAGAGCCCGCCATTTCGAGGGAAGCAATGGACACAACGCGTACAAATCCCCAGGTCTCATGGCAACCCATAGCGTCATTGGCGCCCAAGCATCTTCTGCTGGTTGGGCGGTACCACCAAAACATGCAGTTGCCACCTCCATATCAAATGAATCCGCAGAGAACCCTTTATTCTTTCCAAAACCTAGCGGAGTGAAATCCTCATCCGAAGACGTTCCATCAACCAGCTTCTTAAGATCAATCGCTAGGGATGGTCGATCAAAAGACCAGTGATTGTTGCGGTCCAACTCCCACACTCGAACCGCAGCATCGGCTGTGATGGTCACTATACACGCTTCCACATTGGAGTGTACCCCTAGAGGATGCCATAATGCTGAGACAACCGGAGACTCGGGAATAACGTGCGTGGTCGGACCTAGTTGGTATGTTTTGAGGCGAAGGGGTGTTCTTTCAGTGCTGGAAAGGTGTGAGCGATCGGGTAATATGGCAATATGTACAGTATGCGCGGTGACGATTGCCATAAAAGCGCCATTGGGTGAGATCACCAGTTGTTTGATTTGACCATAAACGGGAACTGTCAAGATCTACCACAGTCAGTATCTAGTCATAACCACTGAGATCAAAGACATACTCTGTAGGAAGCAGTCTTTTCATCCTCTTCTATACCCTTTTTTGTAGAAGCTTTTCCTTTTTTGGGCGAAGATTTTGGCTTTGGGCTCCATTCCGCCTTCAAGGTAGCCAAATCTGCCCACCTGATCTGATTGTCCACTACCGCAAACACCTCAGTATCACGATGGGCCAAAGTCCTTTGGGGACCAATATACTCTCCATTTTCATTTTGTATCCGGCTGTCATGCTTTTTTGAAGGGTCTCGTGTAAAGAACGAAGCAGCTGGGGATGGCCGACAGAGCCAAGGAGGCGTATGGCTAGCAGCTTTGGGCATGGTCGCGGTGGTCAAAGATTCAAGAATAGCTTAAACCAGAATCAAAATCTCACGTATGGATCGATGGTGCAAATGCATTGCTCATTCAGTCGGATGAGAGAAGTAGAAATTGAGGTTGATGGTTTGCGGAGAAGAGCTGCTACAAAAGACAGGAACACGCGCTAAATTAAATTGTGGAGCCCGAGCTAAACAGCTTTGGACCAGAGAAGTCAGATTGTTCTCTCCTCTTTGCATCACTCTCGAGCTAGAAGTGAGCTAGAAGTCAACATGTCGAGACATTATAATACAGTTGAGCGTCTGGATAGGCCTAGTGCCTATTACCAGAGCAAGGTAAATTTCGCCCACCATGTCTACCGAGTTCTTAGCTCTAATGTGTCCGTCGCAGAACAAGCGCCGCAGGTATAACGATCGAGACGACGAGAAGCACGAGGACCCTACTGATAACCTGAGGAATGCTACTACTCTTTATGTCGGTAATCTGTATGTACCTACAGGTCTTGACGCTATTCGACGACAAGGATCAAGCTAATCTGCTTCACCAGTTCTTTCTATACAACCGAGGAACAGATCCACGAGCTATTCGCCAAGTACGTTATCACACCCTCGACGACTCAACAAGAATGGGACTGACAATGAATATCATAGATGTGGCGAGATTAAACGTCTAGTCATGGGATTGGATCGTTTTCAAAAGACTCCATGCGGTTTCTGTTTCGTTGAATACTACACCCACCAAGATGCCCTGGATTGTTTAAAGTACATTGGCGGAACGAAGCTTGATGAGCGAATCATCCGTACGGATCTTGATCCTGGATTTCAAGAGGGTCGTCAATACGGGCACGTCTTCACCCACATTTGCGCACGTAGATCAGCGCAAGGAGATTGGTGTAAGCTAACTATGTGAATAGGCGTGGAAAATCCGGCGGTCAAGTGCGAGACGAATACCGGGAGGAATATGATCCAGGCCGTGGAGGATATGGACGATCAGTTGCAGACCAGCGCAGACGAGAAGAGGAAGAATATGGAAAGGGTAGGTAGGGTTCGATTATGGAGTGTAAACAGGCGTTTCGGTGGAGCGAAATATGGATTTATTCAATTGCTACTAACTTTTACATGCGTGAATAAAATTTGCTTTATTCTCTTGATACTTCTTGATTCTTTTTGACCTCTTTTTCGTTCTATCCTACCGGCGATCACAAACATGGACCTTCATGCTTTCTTCTGGGACATCAACAAAATGCAGTCTCTTGTCTATTCTACGAATCCATGTCATCAGCTTGACTATATCTTAACTCGATTTGGTTCATGCGAGCGATGACTTCTGGTAAAAGTTTGTCTCTTTTCTTTTTGGCAAGTATTATTTATATCCTACGAAGACGAAAACTGGTATTGGAACCGACTAGACCAAAAGCTGCGCTCATAATATATGATTCATCAAGCTGCCCGGTAGTCATGCAGTGATATTGGCCTCCTTCCAAACACAACATGACCCATAAAACTGTCCAGTAATCATGCAACTGTGCACTGGTTTCTTCCCGAACGCATCGTTTTGAGCATTGTCTGTTCCTACTGAGAAGTTGATTCGTCCATACTCGCAACTGGTCCAGAAGTCTTCGGGCCAGCGAGTGAAGAAGAGAAATGGTAGATTTGCTGTAGAAAAATTTTCTGACTTGTCGATCAACAATTACCTCAGCTGGCTCAGACTGCTGCGCTAAAAACCACCCAACCGAGCCAACCGCCAACAGATCTATGCTCCAGTACTATCACCGTCGTCGTCCTCCTCTTCACCCTTTTTGGGGGTGGGGTGTTCCTGGAAGTAGTCGGTTGATGGGAGACCAGTGATATGCAGGTTATCAAAGAGACTAGGATAGAATAAAAGATAAGCAATATCAGCTAGAGCAGAGATTCGCTCGAGCATTATTGTAGATAGTGACGGAGTAGTGGTAAGGGGATATGGGGAAAATGAACTGCTGAGATTTCAACATGAACACAAAGCCCATGCATCCAAAGAAGATCCCTAATTTGATCCCTTGCCGGACCTAGTTGTTTAGGAAGCCCCTCTCACTACATTCCAATGGCCTATTCTCGACGGATGACGGCCTCGTTCATCTGGTGGTAGGTAGCATGTCTCTCGTCCTTTGAGTCATGAATATTGGTGATGCTTGTACAGTTCCTCTTTCTCGTTCTGCATGTGCTCTTCGGATACGTTCTGGTTCATTGGGGAACTCTATCGATGGTAGCAGCTGGCGTGTGGGGTGCTTGCCCTGGTCCTTGTTCGAGAGTTTGGTACTGCGCTTCAATTTTGCTGCAGTTGACAAGTTGCCTTGCATGCAATGCACTTTCCTGCTGACTTTGTGCGGTCCATCCGTTTAGGAGTGTTCTACAAAACCTTGACAGAATAGTACACTGGTCTATCACTGTCTGCACCTGGCTCACCATAGCTTCCTGTCGGCATGGTGTGCAGTGAATCCCAGATGCCATTCCAAAGTTTCTCGATAAGACATCTCGTGATATGTTCAATGGCTGGGAACTCAGCAGTAGCAGGCGTGGTTACTGTCCTTGCTGCTGTTGCTGCTGTTGCCGCTGTTGCTTCTATTGCTGAATTATTGTTAGCCACTCCTCTCCTTCCGCGGTGTCATGATGGGTGATGTACCTTGGCTGACGGCATTAGTTCCATACCTCAAGCAAGGACTTCGATACTTTCAGCAGCTGTATCAGCTGTTCTGCATTGATATAATGCCAGCCATCACCCTGGCTTTGCCGGTGGAGATGAAAGTTATGACAGTGATCATCTAGTACACCTTTTTGCTGCAAGCCTAACAAGCACCGCATTAGATCATTGATTGCTAGAAGATATTGACGAGGTTTAGGCAGACTAGAGAGAGGAATATATTAGTATAAGTAACGATAGCATTAGAGAGCAGAATACAATGAACTTGCCCAATGATCGTTGGCTGTTAGATGATAGAAGCTCAGTTTGTTTCTCGGCCACTTGGTGTTTGATCTGTGACCTCTCCTATGTCGGCAACACTGAGAGCTTCATTGGCCAATGGAGACCTCAACGAGTCTTGGAAAGAATGTCTCGAAGCGGAAGTTCGTCTTCTTCCATGGTTGGTGAGAACCCATCCAGATCATTAGCTAGGATTCAATGGTAGAGTACATTTCACGAACCAGTCGGTGTTGTTAAACCGTGCTTTGAGACATGTTGAAACCAATTAGCCCAAGAGCTGCGCGCATACTAGATGATCCAGTACGGTAAGATATAGCTGGCAAAGGTGTCATGTGGAGTGAGGCGATGTCTTAACAGAACACAAACTTGTCTGCTCAGCAGGAGGACTCATTTAGCGAGGATGAAGAAGAAGAAGAAGAAGAAAAAGAAGAAGAAAAAACATCAGCGTGGGTGGACAGCGAGTTTTTATACCTGGAGGTCGGGCAATTTGTCGGAAATTACCTGCCAAACAGGTCGTTGCTACCCTGCTGAGGTGTCACCAATGATTTCGATGATTAAAATCCGCCCTGCTTAGGCGAAATTCCTTTTTGTTTTCCTCGTTGTGTGTATTTTGAGGTATTTGCATCTCCAAGATTGCCCGGAGACTGGATTGATCGCGTGTTGAGAAGGAGCGTTTGGGATGTCCCAATTAGGCAGTGCTATACATCATGTGACGCTCAAGGTTGGCCCTTCTTTAATGCATCAGTTTCTTCCAAATATCAGCACCTGAGCGCAGTTATATCTATATATTTCTATCATCTATCAATATTTCTGCTCTGAACAGCATCCCGTACCTGTCGCAACCACCAAAGATGAATCCTCGGGTCATCCGTCAACTCCGGATGAAAACTCGTACCAAAGACATTCCCTTGTTTGACCGCAATTATATCCTCTGCCTCCTTCTCGGCATCAATATTCACACCACTATTTGCAACTAACCGAGCAGCTCTCCCCGGTAATTTTGCCAAAACTTCGACTTGATCTTCCAGAATCTTTTGAGCTGCGGTATCGACTGCTGACCTCGATGGAGCGACGATGGTTTCTTCTCGTTGATTTTCTTCGATTTGTATGCCCTGTTGATGAGGGAGGATCCTTTCCACTACGGGAGCCCGGATGAATACACCGTTGAATGGGAGGGTTTCCGGAATGGTCGAATCTTGTAGGAATGGCAGGTCAATCGGAGCCTGGAAACTTTCCGTCTGACGACCGAAATGGTTCCGGTTTACGCGGACATCAATGCCGCCGATGAGTTCTTGACCTCCTTTTTTTGTGCGGTTGGCTGATTCAGCGAGGAGAATGAGTCCGGCGCATGTACCCCAGGTTGGTTTGCGATGTAGTCTAGAGATCAAAGAATTAGTCATTGAATATGCTTTCAGGCGCGACGGCGTATACTTGACAAAATCCCTCAATGGCTCTAATAATCCTGAACTAGCTGCAACAAGAGAGATAGTCGTGCTCTCACCACCAGGCAGGATGAGTGCATCACACGCATCCAATTGCGCCTTTGTCCGTACCTCGATGAATTTCCATTGCGTCTGTTGTTGAGAAGATGAATTCAAGATATCTGCTGCTTTTCGAAGGAGTTGTAAATGTTCATAAAATGCGCCTTGTAGAGCTAGCACACCTGCTGTAATCTTACTCATCTTTGGTTCTATGTCTTGTCTGAGTTGATTTCGGGACGGAGTCATTCTGTCGCTTTGCTTCTGCTTATCTTATCTTATCGTTATCAAAGTCCCGCTATTGACACCCGATTGTTCAGGCAGAAATATTGGAGTTGCCCCTCGCCGCGGTCTCCGTTCAGCCAATCAGATGATTGTTTTGTATAGATCGTGCATTTCAGCTGGATAGCTTCATGTATCCATCTACTGCTTATATACGAGGGTTTCATTTTGAAGAGTTGGCTTGCATTCGATAACAAATCTGCATACTCAGAGTGAGCTGTCTCGAACACAAAACAACCTACAACACCACCACATTCATACTCTGCATATAAACTGATCATATCAAACCTCTCCAAGATGGCCACAACCCTCACTAGATGGTACATCGACACCCGCCCCCTAACCCAATCGACCTCCAACCTCCCCTTACTCTCAACCCTGCAGGAGCCCGACCAAACCTCGATCCAGAAATACCTCCGTCTATCCGATCGACACATGTCCCTAGCCTCAAATCTACTCAAATACCTCTTTATACATAGAACATGTCGAATCCCCTGGAGCGAAGTGGTGATTAGTCGAACACCGAAACCACACCAGAGACCATGTTTTGTTCCGTCTGTCGCGGATGTACCGGCGGCGGAGTTTAATGTTACGCATCAAGCTTCGTTTGTTGCGTTGGCCGGGTGTCTTGTTCCATCCACAAAAAGTGATGGGAAGTTGCAGGGCCAAGATGAGATAGCCGTTGCTACTCAAGCAGTCTACTCCGAACCGGAACCATCATCTGCTCCAATTCCAGCAATACCCCAGGTAGGCATAGACGTAACCTGCGTCGACGAACCGGGTCGTCGTCGTGACAAGGCTCCCATGAGCCTAAAGGACGTCACGGATTTCATCGACATTTTCAAAGATGTGTTTTCTCAACGAGAATTGGAGACTATGAAGCAAGCTGCATCGACATCATCGACATCTTCACTTGCAGAAGTTATAAAATCATCTTTGCGTCTGTTCTACGCATATTGGGCGCTGAAAGAGGCATACATCAAAATGACCGGGGAAGCATTACTTGCGCCTTGGTTACGAGAGCTTGAGTTTACGAATGTTGTTGCTCCGGCACCTGTTGCTGATGCTGATGCATGGGGTGAACCGTACAGGGGAGTCCAGACATGGTTATATGGGAAGAAGGTGGAAGATGTTAGAGTTGAATTGGTTGCGTTTGAGTCTGATTATCTACTGGCGACGGCGGCTAGGGGTGCGAATCTGGGTTCCTCGGGGTTGAGGGGTGGGGATGATGCTTGGAAAGAGGTTGTGAGTATTGATATTGAGCGGGATGTTAGGCCGTGTGCTATGGGGGAATGTCAGTGTTTGGATGGGTAAGTTTGGAGCAATCAGATATTTATAAATATAAGGTGATGTTTTACTGGACAGGTTACATTCACTGTTCGGTAAATGAGATCTGAGAAAAGAAAGTCGGTATCATTCTTCGAGCTGTATCCAAGTAAGAATACATCTATTCCATACGTAAAGTCAAACAAGCAACAAGAGGAGAAAGTACATCAACTGAAACAAGGAAATCGTTTAATCAACCCAATCAATCTGCTTTGCTTGCTATCGTTACCACTTCTGCTCTTATTCTTACCAGAATCCTGATTTCCAGTCCGTGGTGCAACCCTGCTCGGGGTATTACTACCTGCCGCAGCATTTCCTCCCCCAACCGCAACAGTAAGTAACTGCGGATTTGGATCATGTATACTCCCAGACTGATCTGCTCCATTCGAAGGCGCAACATCATCGTAGGGAAAAGTATACCCTCGACGATCGAGATTGGCAGCATGCACAATACGAGCGTAATGGTTGGTAATAGGGTTTTGATAGTACTTGGACGCATCTTCACCTTCTGGAGTGTTGCTGTTGACTAGCAGTGTCGATCGGTTCAAGGCAGCTGTTAATCGAGCAGTGATATCGTCCTTGACCTGATCTCCAGTCACCGCAAATGGGCCGCTGCTGCAACTAAAGATATCTGCTGCAGAAGGTTTGGTGTATGTCGCTGCTCCATTTCCAAAGTTGAATGTACCGTTTGACACTGTTCCAGCCACGTTCCCAGAATCTATTTGCGTGTTGACAGTCAATGTCGAGTTGGAGTACTGAGACCACACTTGATCCACGTATGGCTGGTAATATCCCGAAAACAGAGAATTGTTGATCGAAATACCGGTGTTGGGACTATTGGCTCTCAGATTTGCGCCGTTCTTCTGAACAATGAGCTGGTTCCAGCCAGCGTTGTCCTTGGACTGTTGATCATTCAGACCGGAGCATATAGTATCAAGACCACTTGAAGGCATTCCCGTGACATGTTGTGTTTGATTCGACGTATTGGTTAGAGTCAACGATATCGGAAGAGACACAAAGTCTACATAGGAGATATTCACATATAGCTGTAAGCTGTTATATGTGAACTCGCAAAAGTCCCAGAACTTATTGTAGTTTGCATCAGCCGTGTTGGAAGATGAAGGTTCCACCAAAGCTGGGCCGGGGTTCAAGTAAAAGGTCAGAGTATCGTCTCGCACAAACCATAATCGAGCGCCAGCTAAGTGGGGGATTGTGACGGTGACTGTGCTTCCTGGTGCACCGAGAGGAATGGCGCAGTTTGCTCCCAGGGCGGACATGGTGCCTGACGGGGAGGTTGGGTAGTAAGCTGTTTTGCCATCGGATTGCAAGAGGAAGAGGGCGTTTTTATTGTCGATAGCTTGGCCTGTGATGTATGCATAGACCGTGCTGGATGACGTCTGGTTTTGCAGAGCGATATTCAGCGTTGCAGCTGTGTCGTTTTGAGACATTTTGCCGATATTATATAAGGTAGGAGCTGAGGATGTAGATCGATAGAGACAGAACATCAGTCTTTAAATAAGAATATAATCTCTGTGAAGAGTCGGGAGGATGATTTTTCTTCGATGGGTCAGAAATGCTTTCAAGGTTCAGTTCTTCTAGGCTCGGGAGCAATACCTGACTCTCAACTTCCTTCATCCAGACAGATCTTATATACAACCTACTTCCACCAACGCCTCATAAAAATCACAGTTCACACTGCCTCAAAATCATGGGACAAATCCGATGACATTCAGACCATCGACGATGTTGCACCCAGACCAAAATCCATTCGGACCGTCAAAGACTGAAGCTAGTTGGCCAACATCTTGTTTTAGAATCATCACCAGAGCTAAACTCGCTGGGCTGCCGAGGACTGGAACTAAAAAAGAAATCATAAGCCCTGTCGATCAAGTAAGCTGGCAATCAATGAGAAGACGATATAAGAGAGGAGACATTTCCAGTGTGGGTGCGAAATAGCCAGTGCGGAGAGGCACCTGATAATTATCCTCGACAACTCTGGGTGTTTTCCCGTGAAGATCTTATCTTCATATGTTTCCAGAGTACGATGAATCCGACAATGGCAAAGGAAAGAATTATCGTCATCGCGATCAAAGTTCCCTGTCATCTCGTGAACTCCATGCTGTCTGCAACGAGGCGAGGAAATAGACATCTGATCTGGTCATGTTCCTGATCTTTACCGACGATGATGTCAACCCTGATACTTTTGACAGAACATGTCGATTTTCTATGCGACTGCCAAGTTTACCGGAGAACTGAACACTGCCTTCTCTCGACCATGTGTATGTCTGCGTGCGTGGCCTCTCATGATATCTATGGATTCTATGTGAGTCACTGAAACCATCCATGGCATCTCCGATCATCCTAAACAGCCGGTCTGCTGACGCAAATCGAGACGTACCATATTCCGATACAAGAGATGTTACCCGACGTCAGTTGACCGTTTTCATGAATGTCTGAACACAGTGTAACACAAAACTTTTCAATTTGGGGTATTCGAGGGTATGTATATACTACTAATAACAGACGCAACGTGTCCAGTTACCACCTGGGCACTTCCAAGGTATGGATGTAAAGGACCATTAATAATGATAATAGTACTAATCAAGCTTCAAAGACAAACAAACAAAACAAAAACTCGAGTCATCATAATCTCTCGTATCCTGCCGGAACCGATTCTCTCCGTCTAATACAAACCCGTCTATCTGCCTGAAGTAGTGAAGTGGTCTAGTTGTAGTCTCTCGCTCCCCCCCCTCTCTCTGTGGGATGTACTGGATTAGATCTCCACAGCAGTGGAAGATCCGCGAGTCACTGCACCGTCGAGTTGCTGCGCGGACTTGTTCGACAATGCAGTATACGTCTTGAGCATAAGCTCGCGCGTATCGGTAGTCAACTTGTCGACATCCGCAGGTGTAAGATTCTTCGTTTCAATAGGAGGTAGCACTATCAAATCAGCATGTAAACCCTTAAGCAGCGAGAAAAAGGTAGACGTACCCTTAACCTTAATCTCCCCAGCCTCAAACTGCAACTTCTTCAGATTCAACACATGAGGATAATTCTCCACCACAACAGGGACAATAGGCACACCGGCCTTGATGGCCAAATGAAACGCCCCTTTCTTAAACGGCAACAACTCCGGCTTGGTCGCATAACTCCTCGTGCCCTCCGGAAAAATAAAAACACTCTGTTTAAACTCCTGCATTTCCCTCGCCGCACCATCAAACGCCTTAACCGCCGTCTCACGATTCGCACGATCAATAAACACCGTACCCGACAAAGCCATAAACCAGCCCAAAAACGGCCAACTTTTCAACGATTTCTTAGCGGTCACGCTACAATACGGTGGGAAGATAGCGCCCAGCATCAACACATCCAACTCCGTCTGATGGTTTCCGATAAAGACGGCGGGTCGAGTAGAGAGATATTTCTCGCCTTCGATTATATCGAAATGTACACCTGTAGCGAACCACATAACCCATTTGAAACTGCGCGCAGTAGCCCATTGCGATACGCGGCCGTATCCGACCAGTCGCAGGACTATGGATGCAATAACGCCGTATGTAGCGCATATTATCAGAGAAGCGTACGAGGATAGACAGCGGGCTATGAATCCGGCTTTGGGTACTTTGGCGGCGGATAAGGCGAAGAAGGAGACAGTTACGGCGAAGTAGCCGGTTAGACCGGTTGTTATATAGGAGAGAATTGACATTGCTAACGATTTGACCCGGGTCGAACTTGTTTTGGACAGAGAATGTTGAGAGAGAGGGAGATTTTTTCGACGGCCGAGATCGCCGCACTTTCCGGTCGTGGATAGTAGATTGATGATGAGAGTTTTCTAGCAACGATGTCTACTAACCATAGCCATGGCCTTTGGGTAGTTTGATTGTTCGCGCAAGAATATAAGAGAGTGTCAGTTGGAAGAATAAAGCAGCTTAAAGAAACAAGTTGAAGATCTTGTGATTGATGATGCAGCTGCAGTTTCCCCACAACCATGGAAACCTCAGGCTGCTAGTGTTGACACCCGATTGCCGAGGCTGCAATCTGATCCTCTAATCCTTCTAAAAGCATGGGATCTACTATTTACCAGCTTTATATTTGGTGATAAGTATAAATATGAATAATGAATCTTTAGTTGACCTGATCAATTCCACTCGCTATTAGTAGTGATCATGAAGCATCGTTCCATGCCATTCATAATCACGTCAACCGCATGTGCTCGAACTCAGAACCTCAAAAGACATGGAAACGTCAAAGTAATATACAGAATCGCTTGGGAAAAATTCTCAAGTGATAGAGCACAATTTCAATAAGAGCAAAACAAAAACCACCAAACTCCGATTAAAAATGCTTTGGATAGAAAGACGGAGAACAAAATTAGTAGAGAAGATGCAGAATGCTTCTCAAAAAGCGAATGAATAGGGACCTATGACTTCCGTAACGCCATTCCGTTTCTCGTGTATGCATGTCCAAGTAGAATGTGTATTTGTCTGTGTACGCCGCAGTACCATTGTGCACCAGTCAAGGAAGTATGTGCAAGTAAAGGTAAGAACGATTGATCCGAGTTTCGTAGTTGTTCATGCCATGTCAGCGTCATCATCTTCGTCGTCGTCCAACGATTCCATAGCATCCTTGATATACTGCGCTGCCTTTTGGAAGAGAATAGTTAGTATCGAAGTTCTTAGGAATAGGATATATAACTTACTTTTGGATCCAGATTCAGTGCAGTGGTGAAATGTTTAATTGCGTTACCCTTGTCGTGCAATTGCTTGTAAACCTTTCCAAGTAGATAATGAACATTCGCTTCATCCGGAGCCATATCTTTCAACACCTTGAGCTCTGTCAACGACAGCTTGTATTCATTCAGTTTCAAAAGAACACGAGCCTTGCGGAATCGGGCCAATACCGATCTCGGCGCAATAGTCGTTGCCCGACTGTAATGAAACAAAGCGGATTGTGGGTTATTTAATTTTTCAACCACAAGACCCATGCAACAGATGAGTACTGCATTGTTCGGGTTGATCTGCACTGCGTTGCGATAGTGCTGTTCTGCATATTCGAGCTTACCCATCTTTTCGTATACTTGACCAAGGCCATACCAAGAGTTGTAATGTCTACTGTCGACACTGATTCCCTTACGGAACGCATCGAGTGCTTTGTCGAATTCTTCGTTTGCGACGTGCTCATGACCTTGGAGAGCATACGCATAGGCAAAGCGAGGATCGAGTTGTGTGGCACGTTTGAAACATTTTAGTGCCTGGTCATGATCTCGTTGATGAGAGAAAGAATTGCCAACCGCACACCACGCCTCAGGAGATAGACGGTCTACCTCCATAAGCTCATGGGCCAGATATGCCAACTCAACATCGTTTTTGAGATGCCATAGTACGGTCGAGTATATTTCCATATCTTCCAAGCGGGCTGGTGCCAACGCTCTCACTCGAAGGAAGTATTTTTCTGCATCAGGATACAGCGCTTGCTCATAGTAAGCCCGACCAAGCTGAGACAGAACCCAGGGCGTCTCACGCTGAGCCTGAGGTAAGAGGTTGAAGCTCTGAACAGCGTCTTGGCACTTGTAGCGCGTCAGGTTGTAATGGCCGGTAGCTAATTTCGAGAACAGATCCATTAACCATGACAACGCTTCCATTTCCTTTGAGCGATCGGCGACTGCACTCTTGGTCTGATGCGAGCTACCAGCGCTATTAGAGGACGTGGCAGATGTTCGTGGCTCCTTGCTATCGGGATCCGAGCCGCTAATGACCTTTCTATTCCCACTCACAACACGTCCTACGTTTGTGGCAGCAGTTGTCCGTCCCCTCGTCCCTGTTGCACGGACTTTTCTCACTTCTCTTCCCTCTCTTCCTAAAGTGGCAGTGGCTAGCCGGCTGGAGGTTGGCCGTATGTGATTCAGCAGTCGCGTGCTCCGACGCTGTGGTGCACCTGGCTCTACGGGATGAGGTGCTGGATGGGCTACTTGACCAGAAACCGTTCGTTTTCTATCACCAGCCGGAGCAACAGAAGTCGACTCTTCATCCATTTGAATGACGTTTTGATCCTCCGACTCAGCTCTAGACCGGATCCTAGATTTCAACGCAGTAGCTCGCATTTTCGGCGGTGGATCCCCGTACTCGACGTGTTGGACAGTTCTGCTTCGTCTGTTTGGAGCAAGTGGAGGGTCCCAGATGTCGCTGTGGGCATTACGAGCATCTTCAGGCTCGTTCTCATTTTCAGGTATCTCATGAATAATCGTTGTACCCGCGGAAGCAACGCTGACAGAGCTGCCATTCAATTTCTCCCACAATGCGGAGCTTCCAGTGGACAAGCCAGGTTCGCCCTTTGGTGTATTGGCAAAAGGATCGCTATTGGAATGAGCATTCGATTGCGTCTGGAGAGGTCCATTGGCGGATGTCGTTATATCCGAAAGCGCGATTACGTCTGGTTGAGGAGCAGCCTGTAACATAGCCACCAGTTCTGGGCTTAGACGGTATATGTTCGGCACCTGAACGCTGACACCAGCTTCACAGAGACCGAGGAATGCATCCCACATGAAAGGATTGAGCTTCAAGGCCTCGGCGTAGCATTCTACAGCCTGTGCCAGATCTTTGTGAGCTTGCCATAGCTTGCCTTGCAGACACAAGACTGCTGCTGCATCTGGAGTATGTTGACGGCGTGTCTCGCTGTGTTTGTCTGTTCTGGTCAGTATGAGGACTCCATCATTCCACCCATATGCACTCACTCCAGTTGCTCTTCGTCGCCCAGAGATTCCTACTCCGATCCAACGCGTTGATACCATCCATGTATTTCCCCAAGTCCAGGCATGCTTGTGCGTGTACATAAGAGCACCCGAGGTGTGTTCCGCGAGAACCTGCCAGCTTGCTATATTCCCAGGCAGCCTTGGGCTGACCACTCAAAAGATGGCACAGCGAAAGGAGATAAGCCGCTTCGGACGATCTGGGTTCGTAGGCATGGAGACGACCGGCGAGGAAGAGCGCATTTTTGACGAGGTTGTTGTCGAGATGATAGTATATCAGTTGTCTGAGCTGGGTGGATATGTAAGACGTCGAAGGCGCCATGATGGGCGATTTTCACACGACGCAGCTGCTGGAAGCGTGTCTATTAATGGCACCAAAATAGACGAGAATATGTCGAAGAGAAAGCGAAAGGATGAAGCAGAGAATAATCCTGACCGAGACGCATTGAGTGGTGTGCAGGTGCGCAGTTTGCTTGGTTGTTTGGAGTCTCACGCAGTTCGAATTAGGCGTCAGTAGGTGGTCACAGCTACAGAAATTAACTGCAGACGACTGAATGAATAAGATCACTCAATCCTGTTTATCGGTAAAACCCTTCTGTCTGGTGAGTACTTGTTTGTGCATATACACACCAACCAAAACAATCAGCGGAGCAAACTGAAAGTGGAGACCGCGCCGCAACTGACAAACCCGCCAGAGGAAAGCTCAAAGCAGGAATCGCATTATCGAGAATGGATATTAGACTGGACAAGGACAGGTCCCAGTAAGACTAGATTATTATTTGGGAGAGAATGGCTGACTGAGGATAGAATAGGTGTGGGGGAATAGTAAATAGTGAACGGTATGAGGTGGAGAGCGAAAGAGACGGGGAGTTGAGCTGTGGCAGTGGTGGCGGTTGTTGCCTTATTGCCTTGTTGCCTTATGGCGGCACTGTTGTATAGGGCAACCGGCGCTAAGTATCCGATTCCAGCCAGCTCCTGCACGCCGCTTCCGGACACTTATATCGACACGCGACACCCTGCAAGCTACAAGCTCATTATCTGCATACAGTCCTTCAAGAAATCCCGCAGTTGGTCGCCCATTCCACGCGTATACTCAGTCCCTGAAAATCCCCGACTCCGCGTTCGTATACTGATCGTGGACCGCTCTATTATTTCAACCCGCCGCCAAATAGCTCAAAGCTTGGACACATAACATGGCTCAGGTAAATCTATCCAGAATACTCAAACGATCCCTAACTAATTTGGTAATAGAAAGCAGCCAAATCCCTCGCAGCCCGCAATGCCTCAACCCTAAACCGCACACACCTAATTACCCTATCCCTTCACGCCCTCTTCCTAACCCTAAACTTCCTCTTCAACCGTCCCAGCGCTCTCTTGCGGTATTGCCTCCTAAACCTCCCCGCACTGGCGATCGAATTCTACCTTGAACGCCTGGGTCGACCCCACTACAGTTTACAGGACGGCTCCCTAAAATCCGCCGGTGAGGATCTGGGTGCTTCGGGGCTGACGGAGTATATGTGGGATATACTCTATTGGACATGGATTTGTATGGGTGCTGTGTGCGTGTTGGGGGATTGGGCTTGGTGGTTTTATGTGGCTGTTCCCGTGTATTCGGTTTATTTGGGTTGGACGACATTTTTCGGGATGAAGAAGGGACTGGCTGGGTTTGCAGGGGGTAGTAGTGAGGTTCAGTCTTCTGGTGGTAGTGGTGGAGCGAGTAAAAGGCAGCAGAAGTTGGAGAAGCGTGGTGGTCAGCGTGTTCAGTATCGGTAGTTGGTATTGACATCTCGGTAGATGTGATATGGTATCTTACACTTTTAACATTTATAGGTGCTATAAAGATATAGTTTTTGATCAACATGGACGTAATAAGCCATTTATTATCATGTGCGTAATTCTCATCCATTCTGTACATTACACTGGCTAAAACACCAGTAGCAATAGACATATAACATAGCAGTAAAAAAAACATGGCAGTCGTAATAATAAACATGGCCCTATCAACACGAAGCTGAAAAAGATCAATATCCAATAACATACATCAGTGAAAAACAGGAGGGGGATCAGTTCGAGCATACAGTAAGTAGTTATATGGTAACATACAGACATAATCAGGAAAAAGAAAAAAAAATGGCAAGTCACCGCCTCAGAGGATATCGTGGTTTATAGACCAAGGAGAACAAAGTAAATGACATGACAACATCACTAATCCACCATATCACATACTCTTTAAAGCACGCGGAGCCATGATCAATGGCTTAGTTTTTTTTTTCGATCAAGTTCAAAGTTATTGTAAGGAAGTTTATAACTCGTCCTTATTTTTGCTTGTTGCACTGATAATGACAGTTTGAGCCGTTTCGACCACAGATCCGGCTTCAGACTGGATCTTGGAAGCACCCTCGCCTACGTTAGAAGCGAGATCTGCAAGGCGTGCTTGTGCACTTTCGAGGGCTAGTGCTAGTTTGCTGGTGGCACTTTCTAAAGCACCCTGTTGCTCTGGAAGAAGTGCAGCTGAGGCTTGCGAGTGAATATTCGAGTAAGCGCTGCTCATCATAGATTCGGCAGCGGCGACATTGTCCTTGACTGCGGAAGTGACGGAGTCATAAGTATCACTAGCAGCACTCATCGCACCCTCAGCACGGCCGGTTGGGGTGCTGTAGATTGCCGTGCTGATAGCTATTTGAGCAGAGGAGAACGCAGCATCTATCTGAGACCTAGCTGCCTCAATGTAACCCGGTTGAGTCCCATAGATGGCTTCGCTGACATGCGAAGATGCGGATGAGTACGCATCCGCGGCTGCGGATGTGGCTTGTTCGTAGGGGCCCTTGCTAGTGCCGTAAACGTAACCGCTCGCAGCGTCTACGGCAGAGTTCAATTGTTCCGTAGCTGCCTTCACAATATCGTCTAAAACAGGTGCTGGTGTCGCGTGAGTAGCAACAAACGAGGAGGCCGAAGAGTAAGCTTCGTTTGCATAGCTTGATGCCGAAGAGAGCGCATCTGCAGGATAAGGTGTCTCGTATGCTGATCGTAATCTGCTCATCACACTCTCAGTGAATGAAGGCTCCTTGCCTACTACAAGCTCAGAAACAAAGCTTTCGAGAGCTTGATATCTTGATGCTTGAGCGTCATACAACTGCTGAATATAAGGGGCCGGTGTGCCGTAAATTTGTTCGCTGGCTTGGGAAATAACACTTTCCCAGCGTTCAGAGGCTTGGCTCGTGATCGACTCAAAGGTTCCAGTGGGTGTCCCATATATTGCTGAGCTGGCAGACTCAGAAGCTAGAGACAACGACGCAGAGGCTGCCGACATGGCGTCGCTATACCGGGACAGCGCATCATCAATCACACCACGAGCAGATCCTCCGCTACGTTCTGCGGCTGAACTGGCAGAAGAAATCACAGCAGCCAAACTAGAGGAAGCAAGACCGGAGATATACTGGTACTCGCTGATGGCATTTTCCAAAAGTGCTTCAGGGTCCAAGGGAGGTGGCGTTGGGGTAGGAGTAGGCTCTTCGAAGATTACACTGGATGCAGACGAGACGAATGCCGAATAACGATCGTGGGCCATGCCGATAGCTTCGTAGTAGCGACGTTGGGCATCAAGGAAGATAGGATCTCTTGTGGAGGTAGGAGTGGGGGTAATTGAAGCTTTCAAACTAGCGAACTGAGCAGTGGCCGCACTGAGGCCCTCCTGTAAGCGCGAGGCGGCAACAGATGATACAGACTCGAGTGCAGAGGATTTGGTATGCGTGCCAGGGAAATTGTAAAATACCGATGAGGCCCTGCGATTCAATTAGCATCAGAGAACAAACCATGTCTAGACGTACGACTTACGCTGCAACAGCTTGCTCATATTTTTCGGAAGCAGCAGTAGCAATCTGTTCGCCGACAGACGGTGTCGTCCCATATAAGACGCTAGATGCAGTTGCCAGAGCACGAGAATACTGATCGCGTGCCACAGAGGCTGCTTGATCACCGTAACTGGGAGCGCTAGGTTGGGCGAACAAAGCTTCACCGACAGCTCTCGTCGCTTCTGCGTAGCGCTCACCAGCCTCGCTGGCAAGGCTCTTTATCTGCTCGGTAAATCCATTTTCTTCGTCGTCGTCAAGTATAGGCACTTGGTGAGTCACAACTTGAGCTGCAACTCCACCCCAAACTGTCTTATCATTGATGTCGTCATCATCCACCTTTTCACCGTTTGACGACTTCGAATTGGCGTTCTCAAGGTCTCCTGCATCCGTAGACTCATCAAATTCAGAAAGTTTCGAAGGTTCTGGGGTTGCGTCTGCCAATTCAATCTTTACGGTAGATGTCTCGGTGATGCTTTTGATGACAATAGGAGGTTCTCCAGATTCGCCCGTCTCTGAAGCTGGTTCTTCACTCGAGGACGAATTGCTTTCCTCTACAATATCCTCCTCGGGTTTGGACAATGGTGGAGGCGGTTCGTTTCTGGTCTCAAAATCATCGCTGATTTCTCGTGCCTGGATCTTCCACTTGCCAACTTCTTTCAGACGTGAAAGTTCCTTGGCTGCATCTTCAGCGATAGCCATTCCTCTCAACAAAATATCATTCGCTGTGGCTCTGGCTTCTTCAACCTTTTCGTGCTGCACACCAGCCAAGAAGACCTCTTCTCTCCACTCGTCGAACTGCTTCCTCATTGAGTGATACTTCTCCCAGTCCTTGTAAGTGACCCCGTCCATCCAAGCCCAACGCATACCAATCTCCTGCAGTCCCAAATCGCGGATCCCGTCCAACACTTCAAGTGTCGAGTAGGCAGCGGTTACCACCTTGCCGGTAAGTTCCTGGTCAAATCCATTGTACCATTCGCGAAGGGCATGAGCACGGTCTTTGATGGCACTTCCTGCTGATCTTATAAACTGTAGCAGATCGTCATTCGCTTTCTGTTCTTCTTCATGGGCTTCGTATGTTGGAAGTCCTTCAATGATAGAATTGATATGCTGCTTGATCTTAGAGATTTCCTGTTCTTGAACTGTTTCCAACTCCTCGACCAGCGATTCAGCGTTTTTCCTAGCTCCACTCTCGAGTTGGCTATTTACAATCTGCACCACTCTTTCTCCAAGATCATCGACTCCGTTATCAGCAGCTGTGGCGAACTTCTGTTGCCAAAGGAGTAAATCGGAAGCGACCTGTTCCCTAGTCTTCTCGTATTGTTGCTCCGGAGACACAGATGCTTGTACCTCATCACTTTGAGTTGTAGACTTTGCAAGTTCTGTGGTTTGTGAGCTATTGATGGAGGTCGGCGAAGGTGCAGCGGTTGATGTAGTCGATACTGCAGTAGAACTAGCGTCGTCCATTTAGCATATATCAGAGAAATCTGATTGTTGGCATTCACTTACCTTTCGAATTCATCAACGACGGTTCTCAGCTTCTTGCCTTCGCGGTATGAAGCCAATCTTTCACCAATCTTAACGAGCTGTGGCTCGACGTTTTGGCTATATAAACCCGTAATAGTAGGCACCAGATTGCTCTTGACGAAGACGGCTAGCGTAGACCATCCTTCTTGAATAATAGGAATCACAGTTCCGAAGAGAAGATCCTGACCGGAAGAATAGGTCTGTATGACAAATGGTTTCGAGCGAGTGTACAAGGGAAGAATGTGTCCTTCATAGATATTTGTTACATGACTGGAAATGGCATCCGTATATGGTGTCACAGCCTTTTTAGCCAGTCGCACGTAAGGATCGAATCTCTCCTGATATACAGTTTGCGCTCGGGCCTGAATGGACTCGAGTTGTGGCACCACCACAGACTCCCACTTCTCATGACCGTATTCGCTGACATGTGCAATGGTGGGAGCGCCATAAGCTTCATAACCCAGTTTCGCGAATTTCGATGCGGGAGCATAAACGCGCTTATTAAAGGTAGAGGCATAAGGTCGTGCTTGGTCAACGTAAGGAGCGGCGTAAGTTTGGTAGTAGCGGTCGACATGAGGATCAATGTACGAGCGCGTGATCAAGTAGGGCTTGCAAACACGAGGAGAAGATCCATCCAAGCCGGATAGATCAGACGGGCATTGGAGGAAAGGAGTAAGGACCGTATACCAAATGAAAAGTCTAGATGAATCAGTAAACTGACAGGATCCCATTTCGGAAAATGAAGTACGAACCTCACAGCAAGAGCGAGAGACCACCGAAAATAACTACGTCGGGGCTTCTCTTTCTTTCCGGGCCCAGATAGAGATTTTGACTTTGCTGGGGACTCAGGAGTCTTCCCATTCAGAACCGTCCCATTCTGCACAGAGCCCATCGTTGTTTGAGCTTGGTCGGTATTGGGACGAGCGCTCAACGGCCGATAGGTATTTATAGAATTGCTGCAATGAGTCGGCCCTGCAAGCATTCAATAACCAGTTCAGAGCCTCTGACTTAGTTGCTCATGCCGAAGATCTTCGTTGTTGCTTGGTTTTGCGAGCCGAGGATGTTATCGCGTGGCCTGAGCTCGTGCTGGTCAGAATCGCCTCTGCGAATTCCCTCAGAAATACTTACAGAATCGAGTCAAGGGCAATTTCGCACTTTGAGATTGTCGATAATGCCCAGTTCACAATGGTGTGATATGACAAAAAGTAGAATCTCAGTTAAAAAAAAATTAACAACACGGTGGTTGCAGACCCTGTTTTGAATTTGTAGAAGTCCAGAATGGCAAGAATTATGTTAGCTGAGATCATAGCTCTAGGCCAGACTGGCGTCTTGGCCTATGAAACTGCAGCCAAAGCAGCGAAGTGGGGCCTACTCCGTACGGGGTCTGTATTATATATATGGTACTAAGTGTTACAGTCAATTTCACTGAACTTCACACTCTTCAATTAATGCTTCTTGTTATATTGTATTAAAATAGTGTGGCACTGTATGATACTACTCTGTGCTATTCTCTTATTTTTGCTATCTCTCTCCCAGTGTCACTGTTCACGAGCAGTTTTCAGAACAATGTAATTAGTCCTAGCTCGAGTCCTAGGGCTTATCTCCATTAACCCCGGCACGTCGACGTCAATCAACTCTAAAAAAGCCCCAAGCGAGGTCATCGAATGGACAATCCGACACTCACTAGCAGCAGATCATGCTTTTCGGAGGACTGTCACTCTTATTTTTGCACTGATGCTGTTCAGATAATGACGAAATGCCACTTCTCGGTGTCTCTATTGTCTGTATGCTGGCCAGCAACCTAAACGCATCTTGTCTGTTCTAGTCCATGTAAAATCCCACTCATCACTTAATGGAGATGACTCAGACACATCCCCCAGTGCACTCTAGGAGTCTTAGACATACGGAGCAGAACTACTGTAGCAGAAGTTTCAAGTAGAAAGCATGAGACACTAGCCACAGTAGCGTGACCATCGTGCTGCGCCACATACCGAGTCAGTTACAGATGTGGCGCAGATAAACAATCAACTAGAGCCAACTCGGTTAGCGCAAATACTCATCCTACGTAGATAGGCTGTCACTTTCCGCGGCTTCAGATTTCAGGCACTTGATAAACTCCAACAAAGAGCAACAGTCTTTCCACTTAGATCTTTTTTCAGAAGCTGAAAGTGAACTTTTATCTGATACTTCCTTTCAGTCTGCAGTCATCTGGGTTTGGCCGTCGAATTACCTGTCCTCTTCCTATATATTCTTCCCTATTTCCTGGCCCCCATGATTCCAACAGTCTACTCATAACCAGCAGTGCTCTGCACGAACAGCATCAAAAGCGATGTACCTAGTCAACTTTACCATAGACCGATAAACCGAAAACGATCTTATTTTATCCACGATGGATGCCGATCAGGACTTCCGGTCCTTGCGGGGGATGTCTCCGCTCCCTGATCTCATGAACGACCCTGCGTATGCGACGAATACAGACTCAAAAGGCAAAGGAATCGATGAACCGGATACGTGCCGTATCTGTAGGGGCGAAGGATCGGAAGAGGAACAATTATTCTATCCCTGCAAGTGTAGCGGAAGTATAAAGTTCGTTCATCAAAGCTGCTTGATGGAATGGCTATCGCATTCGCAAAAGAAATACTGTGAGCTATGCAAGACGCCGTTCCGATTTACGAAGCTCTACGATCCCGGAATGCCGTCAAAGCTACCGGCCCCCATCTTCATACGAGAACTCGCAATACATGGTCTCCGCTCCCTAGTCACATGGTTACGGCTCGTCCTGGTCGCCTTCGTATGGCTTGGATGGTTGCCGTGGTCCATGCGTGCGATATGGCGTGTTCTGTTCTGGCTTGCCGATGGACGATGGCCGAATAATAATTTTGTTCAGACACCGTTACCTACAGCGAATCAGTCGGACGTACACGCTTCGATTGCTACTGGCCGGACACTATCCAGTGACGCAGCGACGTCTTCCGCCACTCACATTGCTGTGTTATCTCCAGTTTCGTCAATCTTAAATCTTTCCAACGAAGAACCGCTAGGCTTCTCCGTCGCTAAACGGATCCTTTTGAAAATTCTCCTTCCAACTCTTTCGACTTCTAGCGGAGACAACGCTAGTCAAGCCTCATCTCTTCCCTCTGGACGTGTGCGCCAACCCTCCTGGTTATCAAATGTCACGTTTCTAAACTCCTTGACGCCGTCTCCCACAGTGAACAATATCGTGATAGACACACTGGAAGGACAATTGATTACGCTACTGGTAGTGGTATCGTTCATTTTGGTGTTTTTGATTCGCGAGTGGGTTGTCCAACAACAACCCGCAGTCAATATTGCGGAAGATGAGAGGGAGGCTGCAATGCGACTGATGGCCGAGAATCGAAATCAACCTGAGGCTGCACCTCCCGCGCCTTTGGAGGCTCGAGACATGCCAGTCCAAGTTGCCGATGATAATCCAGATCTTGCACAAGTGGACTATGAACGAGGTGTACAAGATTATGCCATCAACGATGACGAGTCTCGCGCTAGCAGTACACTCTCTTCGCCACGATTGTTGCCTGTCGATTCTCGCCCCACTATTCAAATGCGAACATCAAGTTCTCGCCCGACACTGCGATCAAGGAATGCTCTAGATGATGCCTCGAACATTCGACGAACGATTGAAGAGACAGTGAACGAACCCAGCAGTCACACTTGGCCAGGCATAGAGACGTTCAAGGATCTCTGGCTCCGCGGAGATGGAAATCCTGATGAGATCCTACGCATCATCCAGGAAGAGGGCCGAGAAGATGAACTTAGTTGGGTCGTCAATGCTATGATGACATTGAAGCAAAACAATGCCTCACGTGGCACGTCTTCAGGCAACTTTGACTTCTCGGATCATCACGAAGAGGCGCCTCTCGAGGGTCCATCTGAGTCCGCTAGCAACAGACATGCAAATCCTGAGTTACTCCACAATGCTAGTTCAGAGTCTTCTTATGAAATCCTGGAATCTACAGCACCGCCCGAAAATCTACCCAGCGGAACTTCCCAAGCGGACAGTTTTGAGCTACCCCAGGAGACAATCAATTGGTCGGAAGGAGATGTAGAGACCGCATTTGAGAGAATGACAGCTCCAGAAACTGCGCCGCTTTCTGAGGTTCAGGAGGTCCAGGTGCCGCTCGTCGAATTCCATTCTGAAGTTGCTACTGCTGCCGTTCCGGACTCCGGCGACCGTCAACCTCAGCAAAACATCACAGACACTCCGCAGACTTTTATAAACCGTGTTTTCGATTGGTTTTGGGGAGAGCTTGAAGCCCCTCAGGCGCCAGATGCTAATGTCCAAGACGTTGAGCATGTCGTCGAGGATCCGGCACTAGAGGCACCCTTCATTCCAGCACCGAACAGGCAGAATGAAGCTGCTGATGCACCAGCTCCGAACCCATGGCGAGAACCTGTAGCTCCCCAAGGCGATAATCGTGACGCCAACGACATTGATGCTGTTGAAGAAGGTGACGATTTCGAAGGCATTTTGGAACTGATAGGTATTCAGGGACCAATATTTGGGCTTTTGCAAAATGGTGTATTTTGCGCCCTTCTTATCTCCTTCACGATAGCTGTCGGTATTTGGCTACCTTACCTTTGGGGAAAGATCGCACTAGTCTTCTTCACAAGTCCAGTACGGCTCGTGATTAGAGTTCCTCTGGCGATGCTCTCTATCACAGCGGATGTGGTTGTCGATTCTCTTATTGGTAGCGTCGGATATGTCCTGTATGTGGTTAGCTTTATCACGAGGAACCTTTTGCGTCCAGTGGCGGGTATCATACCATTCTTGGACCGTGTTTCTCAGGGCACTTCTTTCACGCAGACATCATTGACTCTTATCGACGGTAGCAGCCAAAGACTCAAAAGAGTACTGGGGGGTTTCTTCGACTTCCAAGACTCTGACCTCCCCATGTTCTCGGTTCTTGCTCATCAGGCATTACGCATTCATGAAGCTCGCATTGTCATCATCGTACGAATGGTCTTTGACGGTGTTAAATTAATATTGTATGATATTCCCATCAAACTTCTTTCGTCCGATGACAGGAATGGGTTGTTGGCTGCTGTATCAAGCATTGACATGGCGGCTATACTGGCCGGTGTCAAGGCCCAGCTGATTAGCCTTTCTGGTTTCCTCTTGTCGTTGTTTGGCCCATCCGAAATGGGCAACGACAGCGCGGTTCTCATTCGCCCGGACTACGAACTTGCACGTTGGGACACGAAAGACCGAACCATCGCCATTGTGATAGGATATGTGTTCGCTTCTCTTCTTGGCATTTTCTACCTGAGGGTTACCGGGTTCTTCGCTGGAGCAAACCGTGGACAAAGACCAGAAGGTGTCGTTGCTGAAATACTCAACCAGGCTGGCGGCGTCATGAAGGTGATTCTTATCATCGGCATCGAAATGCTCGTCTTCCCTCTTTACTCCGGATTGCTCTTAGACCTAGCTTTGATGCCACTGTTTGAGAATGCCACTTTGGCCTCAAGGGTTACCTTCACAATGTCGTCGCCACTCACGTCGCTGTTTGTGCATTGGTTCATAGGCACATGTTACATGTTCCATTTCGCTCTCTTCGTATCAATGTGTCGCAAGATCATGAGAACCGGTGTACTTTGTAAGTTGACCTCACCTTTTATTATTCTTATTGAATGCTCATTCTATTTCAGACTTCATACGTGATCCTGATGATCCAAACTTTCACCCAGTGCGCGATGTCCTTGAGCGTGATATTATCACACAGTTGCGAAAGATTGCATTTTCTGCTTTGGTCTACGGTGGCCTAGTAGTCATCTGTTTGGGAGCTGTGGTTTGGGGCTTAGCATATTCCTCTGACGGTGTCCTCCCAATCCACTGGTCATCTAACACCCCAATGCTTGAATTCCCCGCGGATCTACTATTCTACAACTTCGTCATGCCCGTTATTTTGCGAGCAATCAAACCGTCAGATGGACTACACAGAATGTATGATTGGTGGTTCCACAAGTGTGCTCGGTTTCTGCGATTGTCACAATTCCTCCTTGGGGAGAGAAGAAAAGATGAAGAAGGACGATCTGTTGGCCGTACATGGAGTGATATCTTATTCGGGAACAAAGGCGATGTAGAAAATCCAATTACTACCGATGAAGATCAAGAGGAGGTGGAGGAGAAAGGCAAGGGTATACGTTTCCTTCGTGATGGCAAGTTCGTTCGCGCTCCGGCTTCTGATCAAGTGCGAATCCCCAAGGGAATCAAGGTTTTCCTCGAAGTAACCGAGGACAATGAACGTGCAGATGGCAATACAGACAACGACGAAGGACTGCATGGGAAGAAGAGTGACATGTTTACTCAAGTCTATATTCCGCCCAATTTCCGACTCCGAATTTTCGTCTTCATCTTCATGATCTGGGTCTTTGCAGCTGTCACAGGGGTCGGAGTGACCATCGTTCCACTCGTTGTCGGTCGCCGCATCCTCTCATACTTCTTCCCGCAAGTCACTCGAATGAACGATATTTATGCATTTTCAGTCGGCATGTCTATATTGCTGAGTGCGGGATATACCGTTGTCTATATGCGAGTCGGATATCAAAAATTGCAAAACGGACTCCAACCCATGCTCTCCAACCCCGAACAAGTGGTCATCGAAGCGGCTGGATTTGTACTCCATGCCGTGCGATTACTCTACCTAGCCGCGACGTTTGTGCTTCTTATTCCATCTCTATGCGCTTTGCTTACAGAACTGTATGTCCTGGTACCTATACACACCTACATAAACGGACAACAGGCACATGTCATCCATTTCGTTCAAGACTGGGCGCTTGGTGTTCTCTACGTGCAAATGGCCTACATGTTCCTGCAATGGAGGTCCAATTCACGACCAGCGGTTGCTCTCCGCATGATTGTGAACGACGGATGGCTGCGACCGAATACCGCGCTTGCTACCCGAGCACTCATTCTACCCGCTGTGATCTTCACGTTCTTGGCTGTCTCACTACCATTAGGCTTCGGCCTAATTGCCAAGGCGACAGCGTTTCCAGATAATGCGACGGTCACACAGTCCACAGTCTACCGCTATTCGTATCCTGCGACTCTCGTGGCATGTCTATCTATCTATGCACTTTACCTGCTCCGAAGACAAATTGATGTTTGGCGAGCCAATATCCGTGATGAGGTGTACCTAATTGGCGAACGACTTCATAATTTTGGAGAGAAACGAGCCAGAGACGTTACGGGCGTTGGGCGACGCGTAAGTACATCATAAGGCATTATCATTCCAGAATTGTTGGGTTATTATTTCATATTCTTCATTTATATGTATGCAGATCATAGCGAAGACTTCTTACCACATGATTGGGCTTCACCTAGGCTTTAGCTTGCTAGCAGATAATCATTTTGCATTCAGAAGTGGCGACTCTAGATCCTATATCTGTGTAGAACAATACTGCCTAGGTACCTGGTATGGGTACACAGCCATGATTAGTACATCATGCGCCACACTGGAATTTGCGTACAATTTAGTACGCAACTAGCGTATCCCGTAATTTTCGGCTTTACCGCATTGATGCGTAGTCGATCCGCTCTTTCTCCCCGTGATCCACTTCCACGCTAATTCTTCCCTTCTGTGATTGGTCCAAACAATAAGGCAACAAGATTATCGATCATCGTCCCTCCATGATAGATTAAGCAGTAGCCTGGTCCATTTGCCATCATTATTATCCGCTCACTCACCACTGTCTTTACTCTACATGCTTCTTCTATAAAGGAGGAATCTTCTAATTCATTGTATATTATTTCATGATATTTATGATTTTATTTTTTTGAAAACAAACCGTTGGGAGAATCAACGTCACAATGTCCGTCCTACGGCAAGGAGGGTCCTACCTCCAACGACGTCTAACAAAGATGTACACTGACACAAAAACATCCTGCGAAAGCGTCACAACAGCCTCCTCAAAGGGTACCGACGACCCGGAACTCGTGGCCTTGCATCGAAACTACCGCACTCAAAAGGATAGATTACTTGCCTGGGGTCTGGACTGGAGCGACTCCAACGCCGCGCAACCAAACGACATTGACGAATCATTAACCGAAGCCGGATTTAGCGATGTCGTCGCTAGTGTTATGTCCTCGATACAGGAGATCCTCAATGAGGCGGAACGGTTACAACATGGTGAAGAAGTACGAGACCAAGCGCCGGCGTTACCGCCGAAGAAGAAGAATGATGGTAGTGGAGGGGAATTACCGCCGCCACTGCCGCCAAAGGAGGATTTGATGGTGAAATCGAATTGGTCGGAGGATGATATAAAACGGTCGTATACGTTGTTGGATGATTTGACGTCGTGCATTGATACGTTATATGAATTGTCGCAGTCACGGAGGAATATGACTATGAGCATGGCATCGTCGACCGATCAGTCTGGTAAGGTTAAGGCGCGTTCGCAGACGACGATTCCGAGGTCCCTGAAGCCAGGCGGATTCGACGCTCAGCGATCGATGTCGTTTGATTCGAAGCCGGTAGGACACGATTTCGTTGAGAGTCCGGTTGATGTGAAGGGGAAGACATCTTATCCTAGCAGCAAACAGGAAAAGTTCGAAGTATCGCCGTATTTGAATTTTCATGCTCTTCCAATGTCAAGGAGTCAAGTACCTGCACTAGCGGAACGGAGAGTCAACAATTCATTCTCCTCGACGAAACATCTCTTCATTGATCGGTCGAATTTACAGCTTTCTGGAGCCTCTCATGCGAAAAGCCCGCCGCCATACGAGCAGGTTGCTGCATCTGCGAATTCTCGAATTATTGGTCGTGTGCAGACTTCTGCTACTCCGTTCATGACTCGGTTGACCAAGGAATCGACCATACCTATTCTTGTCGAGTTTACGCCTATGATGTTGGAGTCTCAGAGTTCTGTGACTATCCCCGCTGCGCAGCGGCTGGAGAAGATCCATCGTTCTTTAGACCAGTTGGTCGAAAATTCTCGAGTGTCACATCTAGGCTTATTACGGTTCCTTGGCTACTATATCGACATGTCTAATGCTCGTTATGCATTTGTGTATCAGATGCCAGTTGACTATTTCCCATTTCTGAGCAACCCCAGCAACCTCCTCAAGGAGTTGAGACCAAAAACTCTAGTCTCTTTGTTTCATTCCGGGGAGGACCATCAGGATATTCCGGTACCTACCCTCGAGAGCCGATTTCGACTCGCTTATAACCTCCTTTTGGCCGTTCTCCACTTGAGAAGTCAGAATGTTGTTCATGGAAATATCAATAGTAGCAATATTCTGGTCTTCCCCGGTCTGAACAACTCCGGTCAGGATGAGATTGGAAACTTGATTGAAGATTTGCGACACCCTTATCTCACATCACTTGCTCAATTTTCCGGCAACGAACCGACTCCTGAACCTCTCTCGGCAAGTATGTACCGTCACCCTGATGATAAGCGGATACTCGAAGATGAGGCTGCATGGGCATATGATCTCTACTCACTGGGACTTGTCCTTTTGGAGATCGGTCTTTGGGCACCCATCAGCCGGCTCTGGAAGATGAAGTATAATAACGCCATGTTCAAACAACGGATCGAAAACGTGTACATCAAGAAGTTGGCTTCGAAGTGTGGCAACGCCTACCTGCATGTTGTTCAACTCTGTCTCGACGCACCCAACTTCCTAATGTCCACAGAACCCATGGCCGATCTGAATCTCAGAGTTCCCATGGTTTACACATATCCAACTCTGGAGTTTGCGGAGCCTGACAGCCAGTTCGCCTTTTCTGCGAATTTCATTTTCACGATGAGCAAGATCTTGTCTCAGCTTTGCGCCATCGATATTTATTCTCCTCCTCCGTCTGCGGATCTGGATGATTGTCTACCGTTAGCCCTTGGTCGGGACCTGGAGTCAGAACCGGAATTGTTCGACAATACTGCTTCAACGAGTTTTGTCAATTTGCCAATGGAGCACCATACTGTGCATCAGCCCTTTCAAAGCGATTTCACGGACAGCAAAGCCGTTCACGAAGTGACAGATTCACCAGTAGAAAAGGACAAAAAAGTCAAGAAACGAACAGTGAAAAAGTTGACCAATGCCGAGATTCCACAGGAACATTTGAGTCAGTGGAACTTTTACACAATGCCCAAACTCAGTAAACTTCTACACAGAATACTCAAAGATTCGTCCGAGTCTTGCACGGCTTCGTTGATGATGACTGGTGAAACAGTAGAAACGGCCAAGACAACCATCTGCGTTACATGCTCAAATGTCAAAAAGGTCCGGGCCATACTCAAAAAGTACTTTGAGATTGAGCAGGATTGGGATTTGATCGTTCTTCGTGGTGATGTTAGCAGATCCAAGGTCCCCAAACGACGACGACTCAAAGCGCATACTTCTAGCCTTAGCGAAACTGATCAGGATGCCTTTGTGCAACCGGATCTGAATCCGCATTATCAGCAGAAACCTCTTTGTGGAGCGTCGATTGGCGCATTTAAGAATGAAGAGCATCTGCCGCCTGTTTCGTATGGTGGTGCCATTCTTATCGATGGTATGCCCTTCGGTATGACTGTTCATCATATGCTCGAAGCACCTAGTGAAGATGAAGATGACGAGGGCGAGGAAGAAGCCGAGGGGACCCTACCACGATCTTCTGCCAACCGACCAGGAAACATGCCTACCGACGATCTTACATCAACCTGGGGTGACCGAGATCCCGAAACCGATTACGAAATAGAATTCACAGACGACGACGATGATGATTCCGCCTCTCAAGAAGGTGGAGACTATTGGCTTTCGGACGATGAATCCTCAGACGATGACGACGAGTTTCATGATCCTGATGACATTGACGACGCAGCATCAATTGGGGACACGGCTGGTGTGGAACCGGATGATGAGCCACAGTTACTGGTTACTCAACCCGCTATTGATGACGTGCATGAAGATTTCTTCCCTTCGCTGGAAGATAGGGACGATGAGCATCTCGCTTCGCATAGTCTTGGGTATATACATGCATCATCTGGATTACGTCGTTGGACCAGAAAGGGTATCAAACATGAGATTGATTGGGCTTTGATTCACCTTAATGACAGTCGCATGGATGCGAGGAATATTATTGCAAGACCAATAGCTGATCGCGACACGTCCAACAATCCTACCAACAGACCAACAGCAACACATCGCCAGAATCTTCAACCGACACGGACATCACCTATCCATCTAACAAAAGTAGCCAGAGTCGAAGAACTAGGCGGTCTCAGAGTGCAATGCTGCGGCCGAACAAGCGGGTACCAGAACGGACGGATATCGCCTGCAATGACATTAGTGAAACTGCACGGCCGGCAATCATTCTCCACTAGTTTCTGCGTTGATGGGAATTTCGGCGGTATGTCATCCCACCACGTACCCATACCTATTCTCTGATCTTGCTGACGTTGTAATAGTACCCGGAGATTCAGGAGCATGGGTCTTTGAAGCCTCCAGCGGCCGTGTCTGCGGCCACGTCCTCGCATACTCCGAGCGCAGTCGGACAGCATACATAGCACCCATGCAAGTTCTTCTCGAAGACATTTCTCGAACGCTGAGCGCATGCACAGTAGAACTCCCCGGCTCTCAAGGCGATGATAGTTTGTCTTCAGCAGCAATGTCTCGAATCTACGACCAACCACAACAAACCAGAGCACGTATTCCACTCATTCCAGATGCTCATCATCGGCACCAGATGAATCTGCCGATCGAATTAGGACGATTGAGTTTGAATAATTTCGATGAGCCTACTACTCCTGCCGGTGTCCGTTCCTCGATAAACAGAGCCCGAAATCATCATCTAGGTGAAGGCCCGTCGTCGTCGTATCATCGCGCTGGTCCTCCGCCTGTAATGACAAGAGCCGGTGGGATGGAGAGACAGCCTGCTTGATGATTGGAGTACCTTCTTGCAGTCCGCATATCTTCCATTTTCTTCACTGTCTTTCTTCTTTCTTTTTTCTCAGAAGTTTGTTGCTTTTTTCGTGTTTCTTATGATACCATATACATATTGAATTTTCGTTAGAAATGATCATCGTACACATATGAATGTTAATCTCTTTTTTGTTGCATTGATGCTGAAACTACCTACGTGCCGGATTTCCTTTGACGCTTCTCGACTTTCCCCTTTCCCCTTCCGTTTTAGTGCTCACCCCCTCGCCGCTTTTACTCACCAAGTAGAACTGAGCACGCTGACCAGATCAGTGAGCTTCACATATGCTAGGAAACATGCTCAGTGAGCTAAAGCTGAGCACGCTGGTTCAGTCACTGAGCCAATGAGTCACTATTCGGAGTGTCTGTTTTGCATACCCGGACTTACAAAGGAAACCCTGGGGAAACAATACAGTTCTCTTTTCCTATATTAAGTGGTATGCGCAATAGGAATTTGCATTTTTCTCTTTCTTCTTTCCCATGTATGTTATCATCTTAGGAATGAACTTATAGTGTTTCATACGCAGGACTGGCTCGTAACAAGTGTTTAGTCTAATTTATTATTCCTGTTCCTTTCATATCCCGCATATGAGCCCCAAAGTCTGAGGTGCTGTCCCACGATCTAAAAGATATGTATGCCATCCTCGCTGAGAGAGCAAATAAAGCTCCCATAGTGATGCTGGGATAGCATTCCATATCGTAGGCACTCGCAGTGCTATAGTATCCAGTATACTAATAAGAGTGCCTATCCTTGAAAACTCCCGTGACGCGGTATTCGAGCGCGGAGAGGTTTGTTGTAGAGATATGTGCCCTTAGCAGTCGGAGAACAGTAAACGGTCTGCCATTCACCCATCCTGGTCGCAATGAGAGTTATTCGGTTAGGAGTGCACGGAACGATTCCATTCTGCTCTCTGATAGAAGTATTCATTTGTAGCACGTGTGTACGGTGTATTAATTACACATACAGTACCTGTGATCAAACTCCACATTACTTTGGTGATCCCAACCACTTACAGCTTCCAGAGGACTTATGGCGAGCGCCAGAAGTTGTTACAGAGACTCGTAAGACGTAAGTTTTGTATTCAATAACGTGACAGTTTCGTGTTCACTTACATACAGTATATATTACGATACTTGACACAGCCACACCATAATATGGCTGTTCAAGATAAACACATCATAATACCGCCAATGTACGGTACCCGTGCCGCCAAGCCCGCGACCTCACGCTGCGGGTGAGGGTGCACGTCACATAAGTGGAATTGTCACATAAATGGAATTTTGTATGGAAATAGCTAATAAAATTACACATTATCCTCAACAGCACGAATTAATCTTTGATCAGACGATCGAGGGTAAACGGGGTCAACCATATTCCTCCACTCATTGTAATCAAGGGCCGCCTCGTCGCTTGCTGAGAGCGGGGGAGGCATTGATCCCAGCGGCGCATTTTGTAGCTCTTTGAGCCTCTTCTTTTCAGCCCTCAATCCCTCCTTCGTAGCACGCTTTTTAATGGCTCGATTTGCATCCTTTACAGTGAGGACCCCTCCAGCTTGAACCTCGCGTTTAGAATTTTTAGCGGATTTGCGTTGGTTGAGCGTTGTAAGGTGGTTAATTTGCTCCTGTTGTTGTTCCATGATATGGGACTGCATACTTCCATCAAAAATCTTTTTAGGCTTCTCCGGATCCCTGGATCACATTATTAAGCTCGTTTAGTTGAGCGTCAATCTTAGTAATGCTTTTTTGGAGTTTGTAAGCGGTCGTTGGTGGAGAAAATGAAGCATTAGTAGGCGAACTTGTGATATTTTGCTCCTCCTCATTACCGTCAAATATCTGTAAATCCGGGTCCCATTTGAGCTTCAAATTTTGCTTCTAAGGGATCAACAACAAGATCTGGATTGAAGGGCCAAAGCCCACGGTCACTAAATCTTTTACGGATTACTCGTGAAGTAAGAGCTTCAGCACGTAAGCAAGCAATATTGGCCAAAAAGTCGATTTTATCGTAAAAGTAGCCGCCGAGATGAGTCTACTCCTTTATAGCCCTCCTATAAACACGTTTATAGTGCAAAATGGCATCCCATCTAAGGGCTGTAAAATATGAGTTGTATGAGGCGGAAAAGCAACTAATATGATCTTTTTTTCTTCACAATAACCGAGGAACTCTATAACCTCCAAAATTGATGAGAAAAATGACTGGCTCGAGTCCTCTCCAATTCAAGAGCCTGTACTTGGTAATATGAACGCAGAACAAGATACTAAATAGCTCATGGCATGGTGGGGGAAAATTTGATTTAAATATCTACGGATGACTAATATTGCTCGTTGATCTCTCTATCCCTGCATCAGAGGTCAGTGTAGAGCGTCTTTTTTCTTGTGGCCGCGATCTCCTGGGTTGACGTTGATATACTCTTCAACCAGCGACTATTAAGATGCTAACAGTATTAAACCCTTTCTAAAATAATAGATGTTAGCTTGAAGCTATAGAGGACATTAAGGAAGGGACGTTGGAAGATGATATTGATATAGGGGTTAATTGCCGATCAGCCGGGCAGCCCATACATATATCAAAGGTAGATACCTAGGTATGAGCCCAGATTCTAAAATATTTAATGTAATTAATAATAGCATATAATCTATTAACTAATCCAGCCTCCTGACAAGTGGCTCTCAAGGAGCCTCGACCTCAGCTTCCTGCCCTGCTACCTGATGATCTCCAGAACATTCTGATAACGCTTGGGTTAGCCCTAATGTCACCTCTTCAGCGGCTGACCTTGACATCATGGCGTACTATGTTCTCCGTCAAAAAGTCGCTCTGGCAGCTACCGGTCAGTCCGGGGCCTCCAATTCCCCAGCAGGAACTTGTTGACGAGGAGGCTACGCCTAATTATGGCTCAACAACTTTCTACCCAGCAAAGCCTGAAGGGGTACTGACCGAGAAATTCCGACTACTTGTCAAAATCGGCTGGGGATCACAATCAACCGTGTGGCTCGCCCGAGATATATTAAGGTATCTGGCCACGTTCATAACTGCTTACCTGGTTCATGTTGACTAGCGAGAGACTGACTTGCACAATTAAGAATGAAATGGCCATCCGAGAAAAAGTGGCTATAAAAAGAATCAACAGTAACAATACCGATGATGCTCGGCATGAGCAGGAGATTGAAAGCCACATTGTACAGCAAAATCCAGAGCATCGTGGTCGCGCGATTCTACGGACATGTCTGGATACTTTCGAAGTTACCAGCCCGGAAGAAAAGCACATGTGCCTTGTGTGTACGAACCGATGAGAGAGCCTCTCTGGATTTCCTAAAAGCGTTTCGTCGATTGCAAGCTTCCTTTGCCTATTGCGAAGGCCTATATCTGCTTCCTCCTTGTTGGCCTTGATTATCTTCACTCAGAGTGCCAAAGTTGTCCACACAGGTGGGTTTTTATTGCTGTCATCTCTAGAATATAAATACCTAACCTATCTGTCAGATTTCAAGCTAGAGAACATCCTCATGACAAGTCATTCCCCTATTTTCAGCTAATCAGAGGCCTCCGAACACTATGCCTCATTTTTCATAAAATGTCATACATGATATATCATATTGTAGATCACAGAAAATGTACCGGGGAATTGAACTCATTCCCCGTGCCGAAGCACATAAAAGAAAGCCATTTTTGTGGTATGGAAGACAGAAGACCTCAGACAACTCAATACATACAATCTTGCTAGTCATTTTCTTCTTTTCCATCCTTGTAAACTACTATTCAGGATTGGCCTGAAGTTAACCCAGCAATCCGACAGCAAGGAGTTATTTCATCAGGTACGTGATACAAATGGCCAGTATGATGCAAAGTCACACCTCGCGGAAATGATTGCTCTGCTCGCGGTTCCCCCCCCCCCCCCCCCAACAAGACTATTGGTTGCGAAAGCAAAGACCATGTCAGAGCACAACTAGCCCCAACCGGCCACGAACGATACTGGCAGACTTTGCAATAATGCTCAAGAATTCTTCGACGGCACTTTCTTCAACACAGAAGGTGAGTTGATGACTATCTCGTTTACCAATGTCTAGCATACTGACGGTGTTCAAGATAAATTTCGTCATAATGAATTGATCCAGTCCCGAAGCTTGGAGGACACAATCCCATTCCTAGAAGAGAATGAAAGAGAGAATTTCCTATCTTTTGTTGGACAAATAGTCACCTGGCTCCCGGAGAAGAGGCAGACAGCTCGCGAACTAATGGACCATCCGTTTCTCAAACTTGAGGGTCGATAACCCAATTACTTTGGAAAGTGAAGCAAATCCTACAGAGTGCTCATTCCAGCCTGCCTTTGCGGGATCTACAGTGTCAATGAGTTACATACAGCGAGAGTGCCCAGGGTAACCAACGAAAGATAGAGACGGACACGGAGTCGGTTTTTAGTTCTGCCTTGCAACCAAGCTTGTGCAGTATGACTGCCACATGCAAGTGCTTCCGCTTTCTTTATATCAGCTATTGTTTAGCCCGAAAAACTATGGTGTAAACTTAGAATTGATATTGGACGAACGCTAGGCGCTAAGTGTAACGGTGCAGGTTTTGTCGACAAATGGTGTTCTTACGCCTCAATTCAAACCTCCACAAACAACCACCTACATAAACCAGCCAGTTAGACACGGCCTCGTCCCTGCTCTGTCGACTTTTGTGCTGCCTTTCGCTCCTCAGCATCCATGCAAGTCTCTCTGTTTCTAATGAGGGAATCGACTGTAAGACCGAGTGTTTAAACTAATTAATGGATGGCAAGCAAGAGATATAAATTGGGTGGTGATACAGCCACAACCCCCTCTCTCAAAGCAGTTTAGAGGAATGATTCTGTGATTCAAAACACGCCCTCGCGGGATCTGACGTTTTAGAATGGAGAATGGAGTGGTAAGGGCTTGGGGCATATAGATGAGGATTCCAGCAGAAGGTACATTGTTGTGTAAAGCCAGTCATTGTTTTCTTTCCTCTGTTGATTTGTTACCTTATCTTTTCAATTCGGGATAATCAACTTTTTGTTAGAAATTTTCATTGTTTCTATGCAGAATTTGTCATTCAGTTCAATCTTATAAGGCCCACGTTGATCTTGCTTTTCTTTTCTTCTCCATATGTCGTCTTATTAGAGTGAATTAAACCTTCGCCCAACTGATTTGATTCCCTGTATTCGAATCATAACTGTTACAAAGCTGGGACAGAGAGATGGAAAACTAGGAAATGTATGTCATGGATTTATAACAAGGACGTGAGCTGAGTTCCGGAACTAGCAATAGGGTAGCGGTCCCTCTATTTATGCTTCCTAAGGTTCACACCGGAACTTGGATCGGCGGGTCTCATCAGATGAAGCCTACGGAATCTAACTACAGTGCCGAGAATCTCCAACAACATGCCTAAGAATAGGAGACAATGGGACAACAGGATAATGGGAGATCAACAAATGACATTGTCAAAGTATGCCAGGCATATTAAAGGGACCGTGACAGTAATAGTAGGTTGCTGCTACGTTCTCATCTTTCTCGTCTATTACTGAGTAAAGACATCAATCTATATCAATATAGCTATTCGCCATGGTGTCGCGCCTCGTCGATCACGAGAGCTCAGAGTATGGCGCTGAGCCATTACCTGAGCCATCACCTCCTGAAGAGTCCTGCGAACCACATACTCAAATCCCTGCTCCTTCAACTGACTAGACCTTCGAGACCCGAGATGCTACTACGAAATTCCTTAATAGCTTCACCAAGACTTATGGATATGTGTTGGTCACGAAGAGATCCAAAACACTGAAAGAAGGTGGCTCTATTCGCCGAGTTTACCTTCAGTGCAGCCGCCGAGAAGTATATTGTGAGCGTACCAACGAAGAGACATATGTTAGAGATACAAGCACATAGTGTATAGTATGCCCATTTAGGCTTGTCTTGCGCTATGATAAGTATACAGGTTTGCTGGCGTCTTGATCGTACAGATCCGAGGCATGATTATTATTCAGCAGCTAGATCAACACTTGCTTCGTTACGCCATGAAGGGATAGAATCTAAGGAGACTCAAATCAAGTCTTATTTAGATTCTTACATGTCAATAAACCAAATCTTATCAACCCTCTACAAAGATAACCTAAAATTGATTGCCAAGCCAAGAGATATCTATAATAAGAAAAAGAAGTCGCGAGATGATTTCCTTAATAGCAAGACACCAGTCCAGGCCCTTATTAGTGTCGTTCTAGATGATGGTGATTGGATAATCAACTATGAAATAACTAATATAAATACACTACTTACTGTATTTTGTATGCATAAACCTCACTTGAGATGCTCCGCTAAAATCCTAACGTTCTTTTTATAGATTGTACCTACAAATCAAACTGATATAAGATGCCTCTCTTGGATATTGTGGGCTGTACAGCATGTAATAAGATATTCTATGCAGGATTTGGCTTTATCTCAGATGAAAAGGAAGGGAGCTACAAGTTCATCTTGGAATGCTTGGTTAAGGTCTATGCTCAAGCAGATCTCCCATTGCCAAACTGTATTTTGACTAATAAGGATATGGCTTTAATGAATGCAATCCCCACAGTTTTTCCAATGGCGAATAATACCATCTGTCTTTGGCATATTGAAAAGAATATCCTTACACGTGCCCGTCCTATCCTTACAAATGAAGTGCTCCATACAATCTACGATGGAAATCCAGCCGCATGAAGAAGGATATCACACAGTACAAGCCTCATATTGAGATACAGTGGAGGGATTTTTTTGGGACATTCAAATAAGATTGTATACGCGAAGACTTAGGAGAAGAAGAATGAAGCAGTGAATCCTTTCAAAGCTGAACACAGTAGTGAGATATCTGGTAGGAAGTCATGGACTACATTAATTCAGAGTGGCTTAATGATGGTATCGCTCAAGGATTCCTTCAGTGCTATTTCTTAGATGTCAAGCATTTTGGTCAGTTAACCACATGCCGCAATAAATCAGCCCATTGGACCCTAAAATGAGATCTTCAAGTCTCTAAAAATAATCTCCTTGAGATTTTTGAATTATTTGACCGTACTGTAACCTGGCAACATATTAAAATCAAGCAGGTCCATGAAGATGATAAGGTAAGGTATCAATTTTGATTCTGTCATAGTCTCTTTTGCATTGTACATGGTAGGGTATCAAGCTCTGCACTTGGAAAAGTTCTTAATATGAAGAATGACTTTCTTAGACCAATGAAGAAGCCATTTGACCCAGAGTGTTCTGATATCACAAAATGAACCATTGGCATTCATTACATTCATATAATCAAGCATTGTATTGATAGTGAGGAGCCACTATAGCTACACCATTTCCACTAGTACTAGCAGTTATACTCTCTTGTAGAGTTGCCTCCAATTGATCCCCAAACAGTAGTGTTTAACCCGGCAGTGGTACAAGGCCGTGGTCGCCCCAAGGGCTCAATCAACCATCCAACAGCCTGTCAGGTTATATCAACACAGGATTCTTCGACACAGCGAGAAATATCAGCATTTGAGCATGCCATTGCGCAGGGGAATCTTAATACTGGGAGCCGAGACCGCAGGGGCAGGGTTCATGGAGATCGAGGAGGACGAGGTCGTAGGGGACGAGGAGGATATTCAAGTCAACCTAGGGCAGAGCCCAATGTAGCCAACAGTCAGGAGTCTAGTAGAGGAATGGTCTCGCAGAATGCAACTGCAATAGCTTCGCAAAAGTGCCTCAGAGGAGCCAGTAAGACGAAGCCAGCGACGTGGACATGGCTAGCCAGCGCGGTGGCTTGGCGATGAGAACGAATTGCCAGGATATTAGAGGTTAGAGATATGCTAAGTAACGGCTCTGGATGGTGGAATACTCTATTGTTAAGTCATTAGAGTAGCAAATAGGATAAATCATGAATCAAAACAGAATTCGCAGCGACGGTCCAATTAGGGTTGCTGTAAACCGCTTTTGGAGGGAGGTGTGGCTGTATCACCAACCAATTTATATCCCTTCCATCAATGATGGAAAATTTGACTGTTTGTTGTAGTCCCAGAATGGGCCATGGGATTGTGAAGAGTACGCTGGTGTTCGCATTGCCTCCTCGAAGAGTCGTGACTCGTGAGTAGAGCCAAATAAGTGTCCATCCTGGTCGTCACAGAAGCGAGGAGTTATATGACTTGTACTTTCCAAGTTTCAGCTGTTATATAGCGTACCAATGAGGAACATATCGTCTCGTAATTCGAGGCATGCAATTCCAAAAAAGACCTTTCATGTTTCTACCACCACCGCACTCTATTAGTTTCGGTCTCAATTGGAACCCTGAATCATGAGTAGTGGAATCTCCTTTCATGGTGTGTATACGAGGTCAATAATCAAGATATGGATTATTTTCGAAGCTCAAGCACACAGCAAATAAAATGATAGGGGGACGTTAAGCATACCGAGAAAGCTAATCGGGTGTAAAGTGGAGAACATGACCCGCTACCCGACGCCTCAAAGACCCACTTAGATCTAGGCTATTGCCCTCCTTAGATCTCGGCATACGCGATTGAAAGATCTTTAAGAATGCCCTGGATGGTATGTTATTATTATATTATCATACGATAGGTATCAAAATAAACCCCAATCCTAGACGTGTGTCGGACACTCTAGCGCCAGATGGCAGACAGAAACAGATGATAGCTGCGGTGTCGAAACAGGGACAGGACAGAAAATAATGAAAAAGTAATGATGCACGGTGAGATCGATAAGATTTTCCTACTAGCAATTACCAAATATTTCTTTTCTAATAGACTTCTCTATCTTAGGCATGGACGATATCCAGGGTCTCTAGGCTACATCTAATCCAACACGCTGTATAAGTTCCCATTGTAATGCTAACTCATAAGAATCCTATATCTGGAGGCTCCGACAAGTCAAGTTTCGACCACTGGTACAATGGCTTCGAAGGAGCCGGAAAGCCCCCATTGGGACTCGAAGATGTTACATAACCCCGCCGGGATTAATCAAGAGGAAGTACAGTATATTACGGAGTCAAATTGGCTGTGGTTCTAGTTGCAGTCATCATAATTATATTGCTTGATATGTCCATAACTGCTACAGTGAGCAGTTTTCTTTCGCCAGCTCATCCCATTATAGAATCTATGAGTGCTGACTTTCGGGGTAAAAAAAGGGCAATCCCTAAGTTCGCTATCGACTTTCACTCTGTTGCGGATGTGGGTTGGTATGGAGTGCTTATTTGTAACAAATTGCTAGTCTACTTCATGAAGTATCAAAGCCCTCATTATCTACCAGCTTTGCTCTCCGGCCTATAACAGCAAGCTATACGCTCGATTTAATGTCAAGATTGGTTCTGCTTTCTACTTTCCAGGAAGCCAACTAAGAATACAATAGTATACATACATATAGTCTTCTTCACACTTTTTCAAGTCGGCTCATTAATCTGCGGTGTCTCAGCTATGTGAAGGGTGTGATTGTGGCGTACAATAATGCTGTTCAGCATGTTTTCTATATGGTAGCTGGAATTGCGACCGCTGCTTTCATGTTGAGTTGGGGATTGGGGTGGAAGAGTGTCAACAAAAGAGCGAGTACCTAGTTCACTGCGTGCTTCAGAGGGGACTAACCGGTATTTACGATAATCACTAGATCCATCAAATCAAATCGAATAGTCAAAGAAATTCATATTCGCACCTATTTCATAACCAATCAAGTCATAAAAAACATTAGACCATAAACAAAATCAGAGGGAAGAAGAAAAAGGAATATGAAATGTAAGAAGTGACATAATTTCATCACCGCATTTCTAACCCGTGTATAATGATAAAAGAAAGAACAAGCACCGAAATAAAAATGCTATGAGACAGAAAAATTTACACTGAGGCAAGATACTTCAACACAGACTCGCGTTCCTCAGCAGGCAACATACTCAAAACTTGTTGCACACCCTTAAGACCTCCTTCCTTGTTACCAATCAGCAATTGAGCAACATCAGATGCAATAGTCTCAGTCTTCAATGCTTCAATCTTGGAGTAGATGTTCTTCTTGTTCTCTTCATACCAGAGAGCGACCTTGCGGTCGTTGTGCTCCCATTCACTGGCTAATAGGCCACTCCAGGATAAGAGAGTGCTGAGATGAGATTCGCGAGCGGTTGATGAAGGAGCAACAATGCCGCTGGCGGGGACAGCACCGCTCTTGGCGGTCTTGGGAGTGGGTTTGGGTTGAGCATCGATCATGCGCTTGAGGATCAATTCTTCGCTCAAACGACGGCGGAGACGCCAGTAGAAGAATCGTCGGGCGTTCTTCCATTGCAGGGGTTTGCGAATGGTGCCCTTGGCCTCCATACGCCCGGCACGGTCGTGAAGATCGGCGAATTGCAGGGCAATCTGCATATACACAGGCAAAAGCTGTTCTTCACGGGCAGCCATCTTCAATTTAATATCAGACAATTGTTCGTTGCTGAGCGACTTGTCATCAAGCTGTCGTCGAAGCTCGCCATAAATAGGATCCAAGCGAGCCATAGTGTCGAGTTGCTTCTCGCGACGGTATTTGATGTTGACGATACCCTCAGGCTCCAAGACACCACCGCGTGCTTCTTCATCAGCGTACATTTCCATTTGTTCAGGGTTGATTGTTGGATCAATAACAACCTATACATGATTAGCAAAATTATCAAGATGATAGGAGATTAAACTTACCCATGAACCGCCACGAAGTTCGCCGAATGGCGGAATATATACGAAAATGGGCTGCTCATACTTGACAAGAGCGTCAACAATGTAAGAACCGTACTTCAGCACCTCATTGTACATATCACGCTGACCACCAGAGAAACCACGCCAGTTGGCCAAGATCATCACTGGAAGTTGTTCACCATTGTTAAAGTCGCGCAGAGCCTGGGCGGTCTTGAAAGCAGAGTTAGGGAACCAAACTCCACCAGCCTCGGTGGTCACCATTTCCATGGAGTCGGGGTTGGCGGGATCAGCTGGAGTAACATTGTCGACTGAACGTGACTCGACAGCGATAACACCCATGGGGATACCGCCAAGACGAGCACGACCAACAACAACGGTTCTAGCCCAGCCGCCGAGAGACTCTTCGAATGAGTCCTTGTCGAAGAGACCAGTCAAGAAGCCGTCTTCTTCCTGCTTTCCGCCAATCAACCATCGTACGTCGTATGGTTGGCGACCTGGTGGAACAAAAGTGATATCACGGTCCCAGTTGTCAGACAATGGGCGGATTGGAACGGGAGCTCCCTTCTTGTCAGGAACGAATGACAACCAATCAACGATCTTCTGGATACCTTCGAAATCGTCGTTGGCAGTCATGTGGGAAACACCATTCTTGTACATGATCTGAGTACCACCGAGCTGCAAGTTAGAAGTGTAAACTTCACGACCAAGCAACTTGTTGATAGCAGGAGCACCAGTAAGGATGATAGGCTGGCCTTCGACTTGAATGGCACGTTGACCGAGCCGCACAAGGTAGGCACCAATACCAACGGATCGGCAAGTGACGAGAGTGATGGTGAAGATGTCCTCGTAAGCGCGTGAGGTCTCACCAGCAATCAAACCAGAACCACGAAGACACTCAACACCAAGTCCGTCCTTGGCACCAATGACGGCTGTGATCTTATGGCGTTCTTCACCGTCTTCATTCACAAGCTCGGTGATGACCTCCTTGTTCTTGCGCTCATCCAACTTCTTCTTGATTTCGGGAGTCAAGTACAGGTACTTGAAGCCGGCCTCAGGCTTGGAAGGATCGTTCCAGGCAACGTTCAAATAAGGAATCAACTCGTCAGCCATGCCAATACGAGCACCAGAGTTGGCAGACAAGTAGACACGAGGGATACCAAGCTTCCTTGCCCACTCGGTACACTTGTGGAAGAACTTGTCTTCCTGAGGACCGAACGAACCAATCTGGTAGGTGATATCGTTGGCGATGATGATGAAACGACGACCCTTGGGGTATTCCGGAGTGTAGGCTGTGACTATCCAGCCAACCATACCGTGCGAATTGGTACCGGCCTCACGAGACACCTCAACTAGGTTATCGGTATCGTCCAAGACAAGCTCACTGTACTCAATACATTCACCAACTGGAGGACGCTTCTCAAGCAGACCTGGAACCTTCTCAATAGCCTTTGTCCAGCTATTTTGGAATGCTTGGCGGAACAGTTCTGGGAAATCGTAGACGTATTGTGTTCCCATAACATGGGCCTTGTAACGTTTGGGCTGCAGCCATTCCTTGGTAGGATAAGGCGTGGATACTGGGCGCATGTGCATAGAGCCAACCTTGGTTGTGCCTCCAATGCTGTGGAAGATCCATTCACCCTTCTCTGACTTCTTCTCGATGTACAGCTCAACCTGAATGACAAAACCAAAGGTATTGTTAATGATGACACGCAGAGGATAAGGCTGGCCTGTTGTAGGATCAGTGCACAAGATACGGATCTCAGCACCAGTAACGCGAAGTCTCCACAAACGGAGACCGAAGCGGTCCACAAATCCAGCCAAAGCATCCTCGACATCCTTGGGTTGCAAGGGGAACACTGGCGTGAAGTTGAGGAAGATATGGTTGAGATCGGAATTGTTGTTTCCAATAACCTCAAGAGTGTCAAGGATATCATTCATCAGTCGGTCAGCCTCAGAGATCAGGTATTCCACGGTAGGAATGTCGTCACGGAGACGGCCTGGACGCACAACAGCACGAGTGAAGTAGCGCTTGTCAATAGTTGTGCGGTCAACTTCAGGACCCTTGCCAATGGCCTCGTAAACGTGGATGTTACGGTTCTGGGTGAAGACGGGTTTGATCTTGAACTTGGACAAACGGCCCAACTCCAACTGGAAAGCCAAAGCAGGTTCGCTGTGACGGATATCCTCGTCCTCGTCGTACAAAGGTCCACGGAAAGTGAAGTAGCCAGGATAGCTACCATCCTTGTGTCCGCAGATGAATGTAACACGACGAACACGCCTAGAGAGCAGGTCCTCCTTGTGGGCAGAAATAATCTTGTTGAACTGAGAGAAAAGTTCGGCATCTTCAAGATTCTCCACGTCACGAATGGCGACGGTGCACACTCCAGAAAGTTCTCCTTCACTGTCCTGGCGTTGAGGAGGTCGGCGTTTACCACTGAGCTCGGCAGTCAAAGACTTGGTCGCTTTAGCAGTGGTGCGAGGGAAAACATCAAGAGCGCGTACAAGTTGCTCTTCAACTTCTTCAAGATACTGAACAGGGATACAGACACCCTTGCGAGGAATTTCGCTTGAATCCTCGTTGACCAAGTATGACATGTCGCTGATAGAATGGATCCTCTTGAAAGGGTTGGGGCCGTCAGTGGTAGGTGTACCCGGAGTAGATGGGTGTGAGGAGGCAACGGGAAGTCCAAAGTCTGCTTGTCCCATCTTACCCAGAGCGAAATCCCAGGAAATGAAAGGCTGTTCGCTATCAGTGTGATACTGAATACCCTTAATACTATAAGCACGATAAGCCCGACGAATGTAAACCTCCAACGCAGCCAATGTGACCCAAAGGTCGGAATGAGAAAAGAATTGAGGCAGAACATCGTCGACTGTGAACTTGGAGTCCACGACTTCCTTGAGGACCTCAAACGATGGCTCTCGATGATCCCAACCGGCCTCGCCATAGCGAGATTCAACCACAGAGGAGCGGAGAATGTGCTCCATCTGGGCAGTTCTCTCCTCGAGAGAAGGCAAAGCAGCCTGAATAAGCAGCTCGCGAGCCTTGAGTGCGACCTTGGATGCGGCACGAGATTCCAACTCTGCGAGTTTACGCAAAATGGGCTTGAAGTACTTCCCTACATTTGTGACATTGGGCTGGTTGGGACGGTAGATATCCAGAATTGCAAGGACAAGATTGTTCTTGGTGCCGACCTTGGTGTGAGATAGGACAATTTGGATTGCAGAGCGAATGTCTTCCTTGTGTTCGTCACGCAATTTGAGGACGACTTCTTCGTCACGAGTGTTACGACCGGTGAATCGGCTTTCAACGGAGTAGTACTGTTCCAAGAGTCCGATGAACACGTTGTATTCGTGAACTTTGAGACCATCTTTGTAGAGCTCAATGATGTGCACGAGTGGGCTCAAGGTGGTCTTGAGAATGTCTGCATCACCAGGATTGACATTCTCTTCAATGAACTTGACAATGGTCTTCTGAAGCTGCTTGGCGGGGAACTCGGATTGACGAGATCGGGCCCGTTCAACCACCTGGGAGACTTGGGTGGCAAGTTTACCGGGCATACGGGTGTGAAGAGCTGCAAATTGTGCGTTCCATTCGCCGTAAGGAAGCTCTGGGTTACGGAGGACCTCGATGAGTTCCTTTAGCGTTTGTTTCATGAGGAACTGGTTGTCGAAACCTTTGAGGATATTTTCCAAAATGCTGTGGAGAAGAGTGAACTTCTGAGGGGGCTTGTTTCCAACGATCTGAGGAGGTCCAATATCGGGGAGCTGTCCGGTGAATGGCTGAGCATGCTTCACACGGGATGGGTCATCCAAAGCCAATATACCGAGAATGTCACCAGCCTCGAGGGTGGCTCCGGGCTGCTTAATGAACTGGACAGTACCATCTTCTTGGGCGATCAAAGGCATGTACATCTTCATGACCTCGACCTCAGCGAAGGGTTGGCCAGCCTTGACATGTTCACCGTTCTCGACGGTAAACTTGACGAGCTTACCAGGACTAGGGGTTCGAAGTTGGGTAGGGTCGTTCTCCTGCTCCAAGAGACAGGTCTTTCCATCAACGCTCATGCGAGTCGCAGCAGCTTCTTCTTTCCAGTAGACATTGTGGCTTCGGCCGTTCATCAAGACAAGTAATCCACCGTCAGCCAGAGCACGGACACCAACGGAGCACTTGGAACCGTTGATGAAGAGGTGGTAGCTATCAGGGCTAGCTTTTGTGGCGGTGAACTTGTAGCGGCATCCCTCGTAGATGAACTCAACCGGGAAGACGGTCTTGAGGACCTCTTTGGAAGGAACTTGACCTCTCTCCAAGTTGGACTGATATTCGGCAATGCAAGCTTCACTTGCGAGATGAGCGCGTGTAACAGCACCACAGATGACAGCCAAGGTCGAATCAGGACGTTCGGCTGTCAATTTATTAGAGATCAGTTGGTCCAGCCAGCCAGTGGTGATTGTGTTGTCTTCAAAAGCGGGGGTTTCGAGCAACTTGATGAGGTATTCGACAGTGGTTCGGAAGTCACCACGAATGCTGAGTTCCTTCAAGGCAACAACCATGTGTTTACGGGATGCCGTACGGTTTTCACCATAAGCGAAGATGTGACCGAACTGAGAATCGGAGAAACTGTGGATACCACCAGATGAACCGACTGAGAAGTAACCCCAAACATTTGACGAACTACGGAAGTTGAGTTCGTGCATGGTTCCGCTTGACGGCTTGAATCCCTCACCGGGGTCTTCAGACGTGATACGGCAAGCGGTGCAGTGACCCTTGGGCTGAGGACGACGCTGGGCCGAGCGGCTATCCTCCTTGGAGAAGTCAAAGTCAATGGGAGAGGAGGTGTGAGGGTCAACGCCGTACAGAAGGCGGATGTCGCGAATGCGGTGAAGAGGAATACCCATAGCAATTTGTAATTGAGCAGCAGGCAAATTGACGCCAGTGACCATCTCGGTAGTAGGGTGCTCGACTTGCAAACGAGGGTTAAGTTCCAAAAAGTAGAACTTGTCATCTTGATGCGAATACAAGTATTCGACGGTACCCGCTGAAACGTAACCGACCAGCTTACCAAGGCTGACAGCAGCACGCTCCATAGCCTGGAAAGTATTGTTGTTGGCGATGGTGACTGGAGCTTCTTCAATAATCTTCTGGTGTCGTCGCTGGACTGAGCAATCACGGCCGAAGAGAGAGATGTTGTTACCGTACTGATCGGCGAGCAGCTGAACTTCCAAATGTCTGGCATTGCTGGCCAACTTCATAATGAAAATAGGCGATCCGGGAATTTCGCTAGCCGCGGCATTATACAGTGTAGCAAAATCTTCTTCCCGCTCAACTTTTCGGATACCTTTACCACCGCCGCCTTCAGAAGCCTTAACCATGACGGGGAAGCCGATCTTCTTAGCAGCCTCCAGACCCTCCTCCCAAGAGTGTGTACAGCCCATATCATAGACGAAATCGTCAACAGTCACGATTCCATCTTTGTCGACCTTGACCTCGTCGACGCCGGATCCGGACCAGGGGATACACGGAACACCAGCGTGTTGTGCAACAATCGTGGACGAAATCTTGTCTCCAAGAGATCGCATGGCAGAACCGGGGGGACCAATGAAGATTATCTTCTTGGGTGATGCGGCTAAAGATTCTGGTAGCTTGGGATTTTCGGAAGCGTGACCCCTAAAGACTTAGTATTTGTTTGCGCTTTTTGAATATATATGTTAACTTACCAACCGGCCCACACAGCATGAACATTCATACGTTCAGCAATATCAACAATCAACTCCACGTTTGCGTAGTTGTTATTGTTGGTACCACCAGGGACTTCTACATATTGATCCGCCATACGGATGTAGTCAGCATTGGCTTGCAAATCTTCAGGCGTCGCCATGACAGTGAACTGAATAGCGCGCTCATTTCCAAAAACTTCGTATGCCCATTTTCGCACCGACCGAATTTCTTTCACCGCAGCGATACCGTTGTTGGCGATAAGAACCTATCGAGTAAGCTTTGACCGTTTAAAATGAAAAAAAAAAGGGAAAAAAGAAAGAAAATCTTCCACATACCGATGTGATGACGGAGTGACCATCATGGGCTGCAACAAAGTCCTTGACCTTGCTTGGAGGAGCAAGATCTAGCCTGTTTCCACCAATGAAATGTGAAGGCAAATTATGTTTGGCAGCGAAGGAGCTGCTCTGGCCGTTTGTAGTAGACATGTTGTGTGAGGTCGAACAGACCCTCTCAGGCACCGCGAAAAAGAGCGATTGACCGTGATAATGTGATTGTGTTGAAAGATTAGATATGAGCGGCTGGCACTAGCTTCTCATATATTACCCCGAGTAATCGAGCCGAGGATTTGGGGGCGGAATGGACAGGTAGATCGAGGCTTGATGTGAGCCTGCATAGAAGGTTCTCGTTAGATTTGTTTTCAAAACCCTATAACATTTCACATTGACAGTATCGAGTCTTGTGTCATGTTCAAGAGAAAGAAAAAAAGCAGTCGCGGCAAAATATGATGGGGTGGCTTTGCTAGCTTCATAGCTTATCGGAAAACATACCTCGCGCAAAAAAGATTATGATTAAGAATATCTGTACATAAAGCAGACGACACTGAATTGTCCAAGGCGATATGAAGAGAAGAAGAGACTCGAAGCTCACGTTCACGCTCACGCTCGCTCGCTCACTCACTCTCTCTCTTTTCTCCCGAGTAAAAGAGGCAAAAATTGTAAAGCAGGAAAAAAAGGAAAGAGGAGAGAGAAGGGAAAGGAAGAGTGGACAAGGATTAAAAAGTCGAATACAATGCAAGCCTTAGTCCGTAAGCGTGATAGTGGTCAATTGTACACTTTTGTCAATTCCTATCGAGGAGAGGGAGAAGAAGAAAAAGAGTTGAGCTCTGTCTATGCGCCTAGAACGGACTAGCGGATCCCGTCGGTTGGAACGATTTGCAGCAGCGGGGGTCGTGCCTGCCCGGACTGCAACAAGTTCTCTTGAGGCAGGTAGCGGCCCGCCGTCTCCGTAGGAAAGAACCCCAACTGTTGCGCTCAGCCAATCAGCAGCCGCGATTCGGTCCCAACTCCGGCGCTGTTGGGCAATCAACAAAACCACTCTACTCCATACTCTTAGCAACAACTACTTGCGAGCTTGCGAGCTTGGGAGCTCTCTCAACTACGTTGGCGATCCCAGATCAGCTTTCAAGTTTCCATTACATTCTGCTATCGGCCAAGCCTCGTCTCGCACTCGTGACACCGAGCACATACACACAGTGTAACACTGCGATCCAGGATACCACACACAGCCACTTCGAAAGAGATCGAAAACAGTGGTGAACGGAGTAAGGGTTGATCCGCAAACGAAGCCCGCCCTTGCATCTGGCTGGCCCCAACCGCCTAATCGAAGACCGAGCGCGATCTGGACTAAAACTCCGGCGTCGCGATTTACGCTGCTGGAACAGTTATTGGGCGCATTGGGAGACTCTTGGCTTTTGTCATTGAGTATTTACGCTGTCTAGCGGGATAACAACAAGGTCGCGACTCACAGTCAACACAGAATATTCATACTCTCGAAAACGTCCTCCTCACGATCGTCTTGAATTGTTGATCAATCCCGACAGTAGAATTCGACGGTGTTAGGCTTACTACCCAACCGCAGAGATATGCCGGATTAGTGCTAGCCACTGTCACAACAGGTAAATCGCTGGTCAATCAGGGGATTCGGACAGATAAAAGCGTGACGATCTGCAGACCTTGATTAGTCACAGTAATCAGAGTCGTCGGACACATACGATACGCATCACGTATCAATTTTTACTAGGTGGGCAAGCTAAACCCTAGCTTTTTCCATTTCCGATCCGGACCGGGACCCTTGTCGGACGTGAATAAAACCTCGACAAGCCGGAAATGGAATCGGTTCTTGCAAGAATGCAAGGAAGAATATTCTCATGATAAATATGAGGTCATTCCTTCACAATCAGGCAACCAATACTCACTGAAGAAGATGATCGAAACTCCTGGTGATCCCGCGTCTATCATCTTGAGTTCTCACCAACAGATCCCACTATTCCCTTTTTGGACTCTTCTGGAAGACTGAAATCACGGTCGGAGATACCCACGTAACTTACAGCGGACTTTAATATACGGCTCCGACCAGCGCCGCGGGGCCAGTTCGAGTTGGGGCCGGCCGCCGTACCCAAAAACACCAAGTTTAGGACAATCTAATCCACGGAGTACGCACACAGACACACACACTCTCTCTTCGAATCTTCCATGTCTTTCTACTCAAATCCGGCATGTGAGACTGGTCGGTCTATCTATGATCATCACTAAATTGAGCCGCGCGCGGTAGTAGCGGGACTGCCGTAGTGACTTTACTGCACGAATTAAGCCGACAAGTTCGATGACTAGGAAAGCAACAATAACTACCCGAACCAATCCCATCACAGACGAGATATTGCATTCCCTACCTATGAGCGATACGGCGTATTAATTCATCAGTGACCAGGGACGTATGTGCTGTAACTCAATTATCAATGATCGACTTCAAACCCTTCCAAACCTGGAGTGTTCGTATCAATGATCGCTTATCATGCTCACGGACCTGCTCTTGCAGACAGATCTTTGCTCGTCCAGATATCTGCCTTCGGTGGCCGATAAGCTGGTGCAGGACGGAATATTGGTCGACTGGCTTCTTCTTGTTATTGGCTGTGTGGACAGTACCTTGAAGTCGAGACTTGTCGAAACTCGACACGAGTTGCATCGATTCCTCGTCGGTATGTACGTAAAGTGTCTCCGGAGTTTTTTGAAGTATGGAGGTGCATGCTCGGGTACTTTGGGTAGAATACCTAATCAACTGATGTCTTAAGGTATTGAGCATGACCTGCATATCAAGCCGAGTTCATTGCAATAACAAGGCATGCTAAAACTATCTGGTTCTATGGTTGACTTTGTCTGTATTATTTCATTTTAAATTAAAAACAGGTTATACAGTAATATACTAAATATGAAGATTTGAACTATAAAACATTAAGTGACCTTGTACTCATTCCATGTGAGTATCACAGCCCTAACCGATCCTGCTCACGGTATGGACTAACACTCTCTAGGTAGTCCATGCCCAGCCCAGACCAGATTCAACAGCCAATCAATAACAAACCGGCCCGGTAACCGTCGGCGGTCTCGCCGTAACACTAACCAACGGCGTCGTCACCGGCGTCGCTCCTCCAGCACAAACACACGCCGAAACCGACGCCTGGGGAGGGGCCGTACAATGTGGACTAACAGCCCAAGGCAAACAAGTCGTCGCAACCTGCTTCTCAGAATATTCCGCTCTAACAAGCACGGGGATCACAGCACCGGTACTAAGACTGAACTTCCTATGACCCAATACACTCAACAAGGACCCGATTTGGCCTGAATGACTTGTCACGGAGATGAATAGATTCTCGGGCGAAGGTTCGCAGGCGCTTGTCTCGAAGGAGGTTAGTTCGGTGAAGATTTCGTCGAGAACTTTCTTTGAGCGAACTGCTTCGGCGTCGCTGGTTTCTTCGCTTATGCCGTTCCATAATTCATCGGTCTCTGCGAATCCATCTTCGATTTGCCATTCTGGGAAGAGGTCGTGGATATACGTCTTATTCCGACGGTTGTCGCAGGTATGAATACTGATCCCCTCGCGAAGCAATTCTTTAACCGTGGGCTTGAACTCGGCGCCTGAGTGCGGCAAGTCGAGGCCTGTGAAGGTGACATTGGCCGTTTGGAGACAGCGTGTTAGTGGCGAGACGTAATACGCGTCTGGAGTATGAATCTTTTGGTTGTTGATTAGGTCTTGCCAGAAGTTGTGCGCGATTTGGGCTTGGGCAACCCCGTTGGCGGTTAGGGCTGCGTCGTGCCAGGTGTTTGTGCTGTTGCCGTTGAGTTCGGCCCAGTAGCACTATACATCGTTGTCAATACATCTCCTCTCTATGTAAAGGTAGATAGAGAGGGGGAAAGCTTACATTCCAAGCAGGCGTCCCATAAAACGACTCAGCCGCATTATGATACCCCTCCCCATGTCTTCCGAAAAAGAAAACCTTGTACTGCACATTCTCCGGTGATTCACGATTCAATCGAAGCACTTCATGGTAAAACTTTTGCCATTGCGTCTGTCCGTGGCCGATCCAGCCTCCGTTCTTCTCGCCTGGGTAAGTGCGATTGATGAGGCCGAAGTTTTCTTTATACTAGACAGAATTAATTAGAGATCCCAGATTATAGGTAGGAAAATAGTATACGTAAACGAAAGTAGAAGGATCGGTCGACGGCTCGTCTTGAAAAAAGTATCCAGTTACAGTGGTGTAGTTGATATATGCAGCATTAGCTGCGGTGGTAGCAGCTAGCACACTGACCAGAGTAGAGAACTTCATCTTGTGCTCGATGAAAAGAAACGAAGTCTTTGAAAAATTTGTAGAGATGAGGCCAATCTACATTGAAAATATACGTTTATATAGCTAAACAAATAATAATGCGACGTTCTCCAGCTACGGCGTGGATGTAGTACTACATAAGCAATCCACGTGGTTGATCGGAGGTTCTTATAGGCTCACTACAAACTAATAATATATTAATTTGCTGCCTCCTTTAATGCTTTCGATGCAATAACCTATTATTTAGCACTGGTTAATGAAATATTGAAAAAAAACAATATAGAAAAAGGCTTGTGGCGATGTTGGGCGTTGCATAGTTCGTTTATATACTTCCAGGCTGGGAAGTCTTCCGAGAGGATGTATTCAACCATGGAACGAATATAGATCCGGCAGAAATATCTGTAAACATTCAAGGTTGCAAGGTTGGTGGACCTACCCAGGTGGCTTGATGGCGTTGGTCTTCATCTCTAAGCCAAATGCCCTCTCCCATGTTGTTGTCGGGTTTCATAGTATCAATGTATATCTCATTCACGCTGGGTATTATCTAAACCAATCCAAGTAATATAACCAGAAAAAAAAAGTAATCACAACGAATTGAAATGTAGTTCGGTCTTGGCTCAAGTAACCCAAAAGAGTCAAAAAAAAAAGTTAATCATAATCAAACATATAAGGAAAGTTCATGCTGTGCACAGCGATAGGACTCCATCGAATATGACGGATGAGAGAGTATGTAGGTTTTAAGTAGACACGCCACTTCCATGGGGCTAACCTCCAATGGAGGTTTCCGGTATGTGTAAATGCTGTAATGCCAATGCCAATATAGCAGCTGTACCTGTACGTGCAGTGTCATATGTACTGCATGGTAATATCAAAACCTAAGAGAGAACCAAGAAATTCAAATCACCGTCCTGGCCCAAAAAGGTAAATCCAATGCACCTTTACGCCATGCAATGTACACGAGTTGTAGAATGAGCAGACTTCAAAAACTTCGACCAAGCCGAAGAGAGATGAATAGACAATGGATGATGCGCAAAAGTTTCAATTGTACGGATGATTAGTAGGTCTCGCCAAGATCTTCCAATTTCAAAGGCTCCTCGCCGCTTGCTTTCGGTTCCCTTTTCTGTACATCGATTTTGGATGTCACCCGTCGCGGCGTAGGTATAGTTGTCGTCCTCTGCCCGATGCTGCTAGGCCGCTTTTTCAGACTTCCAGGTGCAGGAATCGACGAACGGAATTGTCCTTGATCGAGAGTGCCTCGACGAGGTGTAGGGGTTGGAATGTCAACGTCTTCTTCAATAAACGTCATGCTCTTAGCTGGTGCATGGTTCTGGGAGTATGAGCTCATGGAAGACCGTGGACGTCGACTCTCCGTTGTTGGGTTGGTCGAATAATGGCCAAGCGGCGTTCGCGCTCGGCTTTGCCTGCTGTCTGGCCGTGACGGCGCTATTGAACTTGCATAGTTCCCTGGCCCGATAGAGCTACGGCTTGAAAAGCTCGTACGACTGCTTGGTCGACTGTCATTCGAACGTCCAAACGACTGACGACTTTGCGGAAGGAATGATGAGGGGTAACTAGAGGTATCTCCGTCCCGCACTGATGAATTTGCGCTACCCGTACTTGTTCGCTTACGTGAACTCTTGCGGAGTGTGACAGATGAAGGTATCGAACTCTGGCCAGCAGCGGATGGTGTTCGAGGCGACATACCAGTCGGTGTCTCCACAGGAGCAGGTAATCGCGAACGAGCCGAGTGTACTCGCTCCTCGAGTTTTTGCATTTTTCCAATCAGGCCTCGGATTTGATACAGCGAACCAGAACGAGGGATACCAGATGAGCTCATCCTTGAAGTACTCTGACGGAACATGGATGGGGTAGAGTATCCATTGGCCTGAGGAATTGACGGCGTGCGAGTGTGTCTGGCATAGGCCGAGTGAGGGGCTGTCTTCCCAAGCGAGACTCGTGTGCCGCTGAAGCCGCCTTCTGCGCCTTGTTTGCGCACACTGACCGAAGACTCTGAAGCAGAGGGCGAAGGGGGCGTGATGGCATCTGATGTCGCGGATGACACGGACTTTGCAGGAGGCGTGTTCATGGTTGGAGACGAGGAGGTGGTTACAGGGGAGTGCTGACCAGCTTCGGCATTTTGAGAACCATGCGCAACAGATGGATCAAGCAAAGCGGGCTGTTTGCGACGACGGTTGAGCTCGTTCTCAGCTTTCCGAAGCTTGTCAGTGATGATGTCGGCCTCGATTTTCAGGTCTGAAAGTTCGTCGCGCAAGCGCTGAGACTCAATGCGCAGCGCTTCTCGTTCTTGTTCTCCGGCCTTGACTTCGTCGTCTAAAAGTACAGCGCGCTCGATCGCCATGTTATATTTCGATTCCAGGTCCTCCAGGGACGACGTTGTGTTTCGAGCCTGACGCTCATAATCATCGTTTGCGACTTCAATATCTCTTAGCTTCAATTGTAACGCTCGATTTCCCTCTCGCAAGCTAGTGATTTCCTTTTGAAGGGTGTTCTGAACTGAGCTGGCCTCAGCTTTGGCTTGCTTGTATTTGGTCTGACAACATATCTAATTAGCGCATCCCAGTGAACTCGTCGGACGTTAAAGAACATACCTTCCATTCCTCCACCTCATACGACAAAGTCTCGACTTTACCTTTCAGATGTCGCTCCCGTTTCTCAGATGCCTCAATATCCTTTTCCAACTCAGCCTCCAGTTCCCGACTGGATGCCTGGAATTCGGCAAGCTCAACTTCTAGTTGCTCATATTGGGCTTTGTAATAGGCGAGTTCCTCCGCATCATGACTGGCTTTGGTGGCCGCAGGTGTGGTGTTGGGATCAGCGACCGGCATTGTTATGATGCCGCGGGGGGGTACTGTAGCCCGATCAAGGCCAGCACATGCAGATGCAGTATGTTGAATATAATGTTGCAGAAGGTCGTGAGTCGCAGGGAGTAACTCGAATACTCAATTGAATCGCCGCGAGTGGAGTTGTTGTTGTAGTCTTTGACTCTGGTTGCCCCCCTAACGATGACGAGGGTCGTTGTTGCTGTGTTGTTGTCATTCGGATGTCCAAAAATCGTAGTCGGGGCAGTCAACCCGGGTCGTAGCAGTCGAGAATAATGACTTACCTCCTGCTCTGACTGCGGTTGCCCGACTTCGAGGTCGGGGGCGTCGAAGGGGGGCTGGCGATGTTGTGGTGTTGTTGTTGACGTTGATTGATGTCTTGTTGATGCACTGGAGAAGTAATGCGGGAGACCCTCACTCTCACCGCCAAGGTTGTCGTCCCGTGATTATCCAGCAGACTAGTCCTGATTGGGCTGTCTGTTTGATGTTGTCGGCCCGATAAGCCTAACCGAAAGTAGTATAGCGCATAATTAATCTTTGAGTCTGGAGCTCCGCCGTGACCATAGGAATAAGGCGACAACTCGTTCAATGCCAACGCGTATCGTCTGCGCTTCGGAATCAGCGGTTGGCGATCAATACAAGACCTTATAAGCTTCTAGAGTGAGTGGGTAGTTGCTTTTTGATCTTAATTCTTTTATACTCGTCGCGCATCCGTCGTGATCGCAATTGATACTGGTCTTTACACGTCATTCGTCCCGGTCCACCGCTACATCCACGCACGGGCTTTTATTACCTCTGGATAAAAGCTATGTTATTACCATTGCTGCCACGCACCTGTCATTTTCAATATCAATTCCGAACTTCACGTTATTTGTTTTTAAGAAAGAGATAAAACGAGATGCGCAGTCCCGCGAAAAGGCTTCCGCTCCCGTATGGAGTTCGTGCTGACTTGATGGACTGCTAATAGACCTCCAAGTTTATCCTGCAATGGCTACCGATACACCGGATTTGAATCTGGATGCTCCGAGTGATCTTCAAGATATTCCAGACACGGAGATGCAACTGCTCCCGCCTCCTGAAGCAACCTATCCAGACAAGTAGGCTCGCGCTACCCCATGTCATGGAACAGAGCTGATGTTCTCAAAGAGCAAGTCTTCTAGCAGCAGTGCATGCTCATGGTAAGGTGCATGGCTACAGAGTTGTTGTTAAGTCTTCCAGTACGCCAAATGACAAGAAGCCCGGCCGGACGTCAAAGGTCTGGCTCCGATGTGACCGTGGCGGCCAGTATCGACCGCGCAACGGACTCACAGAAGAGACTCGGAAGCGAAGACGGACATCACGGTTGACAGATTGTCCGTTTTCGCTTCTTGCAGCTGGTACTCCGGGATTCTGGACGTTGACTGTCACAGACCCGGCGCACAATCATGGTCCGGTTATTGAACGAGCACGACCAGTTATTCAGAAGTTTAAAAAAGGTCAAATTGCTGCACAGCCCTATGATTGGCCTCATGATGCTACTTTTACACCGTTTACTACTGCGCTTGTCATTATTGATATGCAAAAGGATTGTAAGTCGTCTGATATCTGAACACTATTACTGCATACTGATAATGATGATAGTCTGTGCCCCTGGAGGATACCTAGAGTATCAAGGATATGACATTTCCCCTACCCGCGCCATAATTCCTCGATTACAAAATCTCTTGCAAAACTTCCGAGCCGCTGGCTTCCCCATATATCATACGCGAGAAGGCCATCGACCAGATCTGTCTACCCTATCTAGTCGAGAAAACCACCGATCTCGCAACAATCCATCTGCCTTGGGTATCGGATCCCAAGGACCATTAGGTCGACTACTAATCCGAGGAGAAGTCGGACACGACACTATCGACGAACTCTATCCACTTCCCGATGAACCTGTCATTGACAAACCGGGCCGTGGCGCATTCGCCCATACAGACTTTGAATTACTCCTACGCAACAAGGGTGTGAAAAACCTTCTTCTCACAGGTGTAACTACAGATGTATGCATATCAACAACTATGCGTGAAGCAAATGATCGAGGGTTTGACTGTGTCGTTGTAGAGGATGCGTGTGCTGCCACGGAACCATCGCTGCATACCAGCACTTTGGACTCAATCAAAATGGAAGGCGGGATCTTCGGAGCTGTGACTTCGTCTGCTGATGTGATACAAGCTCTGGAGAATTTCAAGAGTGTTACTGTCAAGAAATTGGCGCCTCAAATGGCGGCTCAGATGGGGACTTGATTTCATTTCTGATTCGTATGGCCTTTGGAGGAAAATTCAAGCGGGATACATTGAGCTTTTGAACTATATTTTCTTTTGGCTGTTTCGCCGTACGACTAAAAGTATATTTAGCATAGCATATCAATCAAGATGCTATTAGAGAGATCGAAACCTCAAAAGGAGTTTAATCATGACATGGGGGTATCACATTGATATATCAATAGAAGAATATATTTACATTTAGAAACATCAAACTCTCAAAAAGCGACATGCCTTCAAGATTTGAGACGAAACAATTATAACCACTTCCTCCCCGCCGCCGTAACCCTCGCCCTAAAAACCGGACTCGTAATCTGCATCCCCTGCCTATAAAACGGACTCATAACAGTCTTGACCCAATTTTCGTATACTTCAGTCATAAACTGTCTAATCGCTTCCTCCGTTTGTGGGGATGTAGGATTTGCAGCGATAGAACTTGAGGTTGCGCGTGACGTTGCTGCGGCGCCTAGTGTGCTGGCTAGTGAGGACGTGGATGATGATATGCCGTGTGCACCAGCACCAGCACTAGATGATGAAGGGAGTTGGGGTGGCTGGTGGAGGAGAATGAATCGCGTGCCAGAGGGGGTGAGGAAGGCAGATATATATGATGCGGTTGGGGGGTAGGTGTCGATGTGTTTGAGGTAGCTTTAACCAGATTAGTTGAGCTGGCTTCTGTCAGAGAATGAGAAAAGGATGCTTACAGAGCCCCATTTGTCCATTGCGTCTCTTCGACAATATCCAAACTAGCATGGACAATAAATTGATTCATGTATTGCGCAGAATCAGGGAATCGGAAGCGTGCGACCCCATCACCGCCTGCTTTGGAGGTGCCGAATGTCAGGCTGAAGAGTGGGACGTCCGTGGCGGAGAGGATTGTGAAGTAGTATGACATTTTATTCTGTTCAGTATATGGAACTGAGGGTATCAATTGGTGTACGGAATTGATGAACTCAAGGAAGCTAGTAGCTATGTGGTTTAAGCTTCTCTGTGTGGAGTTTAGTGTGTTAATGTCCGTATCAGCACGTGACTTAGGAATCAAGTGGAGATAAGGATAAGGATTACCTCCGCGGCTTGGATGCGGACAGCTCAGGAGCAGCTTGGTCCTGACAACCACCTTCACGGATACGCGCTGTATATCACAAGCCACTCTGCGCTATCGGATTGAAATCTTGGCTGTTTAGTACTATAATATTGACAGATACAATGCCACCAAAACTCTCCCTCGGCCTCAACCTCGCCAAACCATCCAAACCATCGCCATTCGGAAACCAGAACAAAACACTCGCAGCCGGCCAGAAGCGCAAGAAGACGATATTCGACGACTCAGACTCGGAAAGTGAACGAGTGGAGTCTCAGAATAATGATAATCAAGACGGCGCAATTGAGATAACAACATTGGGCGGCGTTGACGAAGAAGAAGAAAATAATAATAATAACAACGACAAAGAATTCAAGCCACAAAAACTAGTACGAACGAGTACTCAACCTGCAGGCGCGAAACCATTATCAGATAAGAAGAACGGACCCAAGACATTAAGGAAAAGTATATTCAACGACGAGAACGACGAAGGACAGGCACAACAACCACAAGATAAGAAAACCTACGGCCTCCAAAAACCCACCGAACCCGAATGCAAAAACCTAGCAGCCCTACACACAAGCCGAAAACACGCCAAACAGGCCGAAGAAATCGATCCATCTATATATTCCTACGACGCCGTATACGACACTATTAAAGCGAAACGCGAGAAGAAGAAGCCCTCCGATAACGGAGAGGATGAGGAACCCGGTTCGAGTAAATACATGGAAGCATTAATGCGAACGGCCGAAATACGGAAACGAGATCAAATGCGTGCGCGAGATAGATTGTTGGCGAAAGAGCGTGAAGTGGAAGGGGATGAGTTTGCTGATAAAGAGAAATTTGTCACGGCTGCGTATCGTGCGCAACAGGAGGAAGTTAAACGGATGGAAGAAGAGGAAGCGAAACGTGAGAAGGAAGAGGAAGAGCGAAGGAGGAGGAATGGTGATTCGGGTATGATGGGATTTTATCGTCAGATGCTTGCGCGGGATGAGGAGTCGCATGGCGAAGTTATGAAAGCTACGGAAGAAGTGGCGCGGAAGGTTGCTGCTGGGGAAGTGGTAGACGACACCACAGCTGAAACGGAGAGTGAGCAAAAGGAAAAATCCGAGGCTCAAATAGCAGCCGAATTGAATGCGCGAGGAGCCAACATCGTCGTCAACGATGAAGGTCAGATAGTCGATAAACGCCAATTACTCAGCGCCGGATTGAATGTTGCGCCTAAGCCCAAGACGAAACCATCCGGTCCATCAGCTGGCGCGGCAACATCGGCGGTTCGGCCTGGTGTTTCCGCCGCTGGACGGAAAGATGCCTTCGCAGCTCGATATGCTCAACGAGCCCGTCAGACAGAGATGATAGCCACTCAACTTGAGGAGAAGGCTAGACAAGAGGAAGAAGCTGAAAAAGCGCGATTGAAGGAATTGGCGGAGAAGAATAGGAGTCGTAAGACGGATTCGGATGTTTCGAGTGCTCGGGAGAGATATTTGGCAAGGAAGAGGGAGAGGGAGGCTCAGGCTCAGAAGGGTGGATGATCGTGTTCCAATCTTGATGAAGAATTTAAAATAATGTTGTCTCCATTAATTACACTCGGCATCCAAGTGTCGGTATAAGTAAGTACAGCGTCACATCATAATAATATCATAAATCAGCATAACACATATCCACCATAGAACGCCGCCTCCGTACATGACCATTGGACCAGGCGCCTTTTATAATCTCTATAATTTCTCTTTGTTTGATGACTCCTAGTAATCAAGCAGTCAATGCAAAGCTAATCCCTAACAGCCCCATACCTGCAATAGCCGAAAAAATGCAAATATTCGGGTTATGCGTCAAGCTGAGGCCCTCACTGAACAAATGGAACCCCACAGAAGTCATGATGCCTGCCGTTGCGGCAAACATGCCTCCGTATACACCCCAGGAAGTTCCCTCGGTAATATCTTTTCCTCGATTGCTGTACCAGATCCAGAGAGCTGCGAGACCGGCACCGGCTGGTTGGCTGATTCCTCCCAATAGACTTGCCCAGAAAATGGCTTTTACTCTCGATCTGATAGCTAAGAAGAGAGGCAATGCGAGCGCAAACCCGTCGGTTATGTTGTGAATGAACAGAGCAATGAATACGGTCATTCCTAAGGTTGGACTAGCATGGTTTGTAGCATAGGTGATGAACCCTTCGGGAAGTTTGTGTAGAGCAATCGCCAATGATGTCTGAAGACCAATTGAAAGAAAGGCATTTTGAGGAACATGATGATGATGCGGCGGGGAAGCATGACTCGGATGATCTTCAAATGGTTTGGAGTTCGGTTCAAATCCTGCCGATTCCTGACTTCCTGTGGCCGTTCGTTCTTCATCCGCCTGTTGGGATGATGGGGATGAGCTAGAGTCAGTACGACGGATGTCTTGAGAGAAGTAATCAGTTCCCTGCGGCTCACTATCCGGTCGGTAAGTTTCAGTCTGTTCTTGAGAAATGAGCGGAACACGGCGAACAGTCAAGGGCGTATCGGGCTCATCTGCACGGATCCTTGGTTGCGGCTCACTAACTGCTGGAGATGCTTGTGTATGGTTTTCCGACTCCCTGCCGTTCATCCAAAGAAAATAGCTACGAGGGCCTAGCACTTTCCGACAATCAATTCCACACGTCTGCGAGAAACCATAGCAAGGCCCATTCTCGTCGCAGACATCTTTGGAAAGCCTCAAGAATTGCGTAACCCGTCGACCAAGGATCCTTCCGACCGAGTCACGATACAACGTCCGGAATTGGAGTCCACCGGTGCTTTTCGTCGAGAGGGTTTGTATTGGCCGTCTGTTGTTACCATTGCACTGACTGGGAAGAAGAGGTGTTCGCTCGTTGCTTTCTGTGATCTGATCATTCTCGCCCGGATCCTTGCGAATATCATGGTACTCTCGTCTACACCCGTGTCCTCTCTCATGATGTTGATGATGTTCCTCCTCGACGCCATGCTCTAGATCACGGTCGTGTGATTCGTGAGTGTGTGTACAGTCAACGACATGCGACGGGATATAACGATGTGCGATGTGGGAGAAGATGCTGATGACAACGACCCCGGCCAGGAAGAGTCCGATCAAGGCAAAGGCAGCGACGGAATCCGATAGTCCAGATCGAGCGAGATACTTTTTCGCAGTAGGTAGCATACTATATAAAGACGAAAACACCTAAGACTCTCAGTGACCTGCACATATCCAGATAGAGTTCATGGTTGAGAACCTACCATCACTCCGGCACTCAGGCCCATGGATGAGGAAAGAAAGGTAGTATTGGTAGTAATATCGAAATTGCGTATTCGAAAACATGACCGTAGTATAATGTCCACGCAGATGATGCTGGCGCCGATAACGCAAGCTGTTTGGCATTGTCATCAGCATGCAATTAGACCATTACACCCACTCAGCGGAGGAAACACACCTATACCGGCAACACCGCTCATAATCCATCCCCGGTTATCATTTGCATCGAGCACCATATTGGCTGATGCTGTGCGTGGAGTGGTGAAGCAGAAGATGAAGCTGGGAAAAGAATAGCGGCGTGAGAGTTTGGGAAGAAGTTAGGGTAGGATGGTGATGATGTAAGAGGGTCTGCTCTTTCTTTTACGCCACTGGAAGCGCATACAGCTTATCTCTCAAGCATTGTGAGAGCTCTATCAATATTTATATGCTCGAAATCCCTTCACATTTCTAATCAGCTAGTACTATGTATCATCTATCGACCTGGTCTATACACCCAACACTCGCCAGTCAAGTCAATGTACGTTGTTGGCCATCCCCAAGGTACGCATTTTGATCACAAGACGTCCCCTTGGTTTGTCCAATAATTGTTGCTTACAGAACAGGCAGCAATGATGCATGATACTCTTCTCTATATAGAGAATGAAAATATAACATTCATATTCTTCGGAGTCATACAGAAATCAGTCTTAGGGTGATAACCCTAACAACCCTAAAATGGAACAATTCCGACAGGTGGAAATAAGCGAATTGTGATTGGCCAGTGCAGATGGCAGCGCGCTTTCCCTTTTTCACGCGGCTTGTCCATCTGATCAGATCTCAAACTCCAACAACTTCAACAGTTGCACGGTCGACAAGGCTGTCAGTTAGTCATCTGCCAGGTCAGCTCAATAGAGCGCCTATTTAGTCTCTGATCTCCACCTGAAAGTACCGGACTTGTTTCGCGTCTGAGTTATTACGGGAACTTTTTCTTCCGCGGAGACAAAAACGACAGACGACATGTCCAAAACAACTTTCGCCATCATTGCTGCTGCCGGCGCAGCTACCGGAGCAGGCGTGACAGCTCTTCTCTATTCAACAAAACCCACCCGTCAACCGACTCCCTCTCCCACAGCTGCACTGCCAGTTCAAGCTCTCAACAACCCGACGACCCCTGTACCAAACCCCATTCCTGCACCACCTGCCCTAGCGGCGAAGGCTATCGCAGCGGTAGCCCCAGTCGACCCTTCTGGCCTACTACAATATGGCTTTCCAGGTCCTGTCATCGACCCTCTCAACACACTTCCCCTGACAGGAGCCTATGACCGACGAATGCGAAACCCGTCGTGGGTAGCCGAACACATTACTCCGTACTCACTTTCGCTTAAGAACGCAGATCGCAAGCACAGTGTCTTTGTCGAAGATACGACTATTCCAGTGATGTTTCGAGGGAAATTGTCCGATTACTTCCGCTCGGGCTACGATCGAGGTCATCAGGTGCCCGCCGCAGACGCAAAATGGAGTCAGGACGCAATGGACGCTACATTTGCACTGAGCAACATGTGCCCTCAAGTGGGTGAGGGATTCAACCGCGATTACTGGGCTCACTTCGAGGACTTCTGCCGCAATCTCACCAAGACGTACCCTTCTGTCCGCATCGTTACGGGACCTTTGTATCTACCTCGCAAGGAAGCCGATGGCAAGTACCGAGTGACTTATGAAGTAATTGGCGAACCACCAAATATCGCCGTCCCCACACATTTCTACAAGGTTATCTTTGCGGAGCACGGCACAAACCCCACTGATAAAGTTGCCTTGGGAGCATTTGTGCTCCCCAATGCTCGGATTCCGAATACCCAACCACTGACGGACTTTGAGGTCCCCGTTGAGGCTGTTGAGCGTGCTAGTGGATTGGAGTTTGCGACGAAATTGGATGTTTCTCGGCGTCGACGGTTGTGTCAGGAAGTTCGGTGTGATATTGTGGTGAGGGAGTTTAATAACTCGCAGAAATCGCTGCCGGTGCCTAAGCGATGATTCATTCAGCTGGTTACTGTCCGAAAGAAGGCACTGTATCATTGTTTCTATACCTGTGTATATGTATGCATTTCATGGCGTTCATAGAGCCTTTACGTAGGGCACTAAATCTATTAGTCCAAGTAGCAACCAAGCTGCTCGAAACAGATATATCCAAGATTTTGTCTCCAAGAAATCAACACTGAAAAGCAACACCCTGCTTCTTAGCCATATTATCCCCTCCACCCGCAAAGCCAGTCCCTTCAGATTTAATCTCCACCAGACCAGGTTTAATTTTCCCGCTTTTCCCTTCTTTGTGTTTCTCCTTGGATGATTTTGAATGTTTATTGATAGGCGTGATATCCGTCTCGCAGACGTAGCATAGCATACGTCCGATAGCTGCATCCTCTTGGTCTGTTCTGTGGGGATCGATTGTTGTCTCTGGAGTCATGAATTTGGTTACGCATGGTTGACAAATTACATGTCCGCAGGGTTTTGTGACTGCCACTAAAATTAGCTTTATTGTTCAACTATTAGACCCTAAGAAGAGGAGGGAAGCATACGCATAGCCTTCAGCCCATTCGTCAAACTCTTCTTACAGCTTGGACATATCCGTGTCGTAGTCCCCCCAGCTAATTCTGTCTTCTCCTCTGTAAAATTTACATCAACCAATGTCTTGAGCGAGTATTCATGTCGATTCTCTTTCGTGGACCCGGGACATATAGGCGATAATTTCAGATTTTTGCTCGCTTGATTCTCTGTACCTGGTGTTTCGGAGGGGATCCAGAATGACGGTAGAGCTGATTTTGCTTCTGCCTATACCAGCATTAGCATTATATGCGGATAGGAGAGGTGGAGGGAATACCTTTTCCTGCTCAATCTTCTTCTTGAGCCTCTCAAGCTCCGTCTTCGCATACCGCGAAATCTCCGCTTCACTCAATTCAAACACCTTCCTCCGCTTGCCATTAACCTCAACTTCTCTCTGTCGAAACTCTTCCGTCACCTTATCGATCCTTGCCGTTGTGCTACAACCTGTATCCTCTTTCCCATCCATCATAGTCGGCGCTTTCCTCTTCTTATTATTCCCCGAATTTTGACTCGCCCCCTCAAGTCCCATACTAACCAATTCAAATTCCTTCAACTCCCTCTCTCTCGCTTCCTGCATCATCTTAGCTTCCTCCTCCGCACCTCGTCGCATATCTTCTTCTCTTTCCCGTTCCATCCTTTTGATCTCTTTCCGTTGCGCCAATAGATCGCTAATCGCGCATTCGCGGCAGAATAAATCCCCATTGTGTGCGCAGGCGACGACGGGTTCTCGCGCGGGTTGGAGGCAGAGTTGACAAGACCCGAAAGGTAGGAAGGATTCGCGTGAGAGGCGGGTGCGTTGAGTACCCCAGTTTGAGCGTAAGAGGGAACGTTCGTAGGATGTAAAATGGGGGAGGGAGGTGTTGCGTTTGGAGTGTGCCATTTTATTTTTCTTCCTCTTCTATAACGTATAAGTTAATCAAGAAGATGGGAGTTGAGATGTTTCATCGGAATTTGTGCAGAGTCGAGATTGATAAGTGGGTCGACCTAGTGAAAGCTCAGAAATGACGTTGAGTGGAAACTACCCTTACCCCAATAACTTAACCCTAGTCAAAAACTACACCAGAGGAAGAAAGCAGCAAAAAGATGTCAATGTCAATAAATTCCTACAAAACACACTGTAATGCCCATACCCATGCTCACGCTCAGCTCAATCCAATTTTTGCCGCGAAAACATAAAAACCCCCACAAAGTTTATGTAGCAGCAGAACCGAAGCAGAAAAAGACAAGATAATCGCTATGTTGAAAATAGATCCATTGCTGACCCGAAAAACTGACAGAAGAAACACCTAACCTATCCTATCCTTGTAATGGATGTTGAAGAAAAGAAAGAGGAAAGAGAAAAAGAAAAGTACTTGATGTAGTAGTGTATGTGTGTATGGTGGAGAATGGATGGGGTATCAAGAGTAACGAAAAGGAAAAAAAGGAAAAAAAGAAAAGAAAAAAAAGGTATAAGGAATGACCAAAACAAATCACATCGTCATCAAAACTCGATACGTAGTCACTTTTATTAAAAATCGGTAATAATCATGCACCAACGGCTTGTTCATGAGAGTTCAATCTTGGGTTTTCTTGGCCTGAGATTGGGTCAATCAATTCTCCGTTTTCGAGGGTGGGAAAGTTTTCGTTAGATAGGTCATTTGTGGTGGCCGATGTGGTCGAAGCATTTTTTGGACCTGCAGACGGTGCAGCTGATTCCTCTTCTTGGTTCTCTTTAAGAACAATATCCAACGACGGAACCTCTGGGATACCATTGTTGACAGAAATGCTATCCACAAAGCGAGAGCTTCGTACTGTCGCTGTACTAGCACTGCGCATTGACTGTGGTCGAGCACTATGAATAGATGCAGAACTGATTGATCCACGCGTGTCACGAATCAGGTTTGAGTCGGATGCCCTAGCCTCCTCAGAAGCCGCGGGCTTGCGTAGTTTCAATCTCTCCTCTGCGGAGATGTTGGCCCACTCGGAACCAAATGTGATGACAGAAGCCTTTTTTCCGTGCAAAGTAAAGTTGGCATCTTTCCTGGATAATCCCTCCCCTTCGCTGCCGGCAGGATTATCCACAAGGCCGATACTAGAGGCTGAGTCTCTACCTTTCTTGCTGCGTTGATGACTTGGTTTATGGTGTGAATCTCTCAACGTTCGCTGCAAGCTACGCCGATGCCCGTTAAGACGATGATCTGTAATAGACTCAGATTTTTCGTCAATATGTTTCTCGGGAATTTCAGTGTCATTCCCAAGCTTGGGAGACGGCTTAGGTGACTCAGTAGGTCCGTCAACTCCAAGAAGACCAGCTTCGCGGAGCACCCGCTCTTCACAATTATCAATGTTGGTTGTACTCATATGCGCCGTGGAGCTGAGAATGCTTGAACCGGGCCCCTCGCTCCTGTTGCCGGTGCTCAGAACTGACGGTTCTCTGTTCAGGGTTCCACTCGGCCTATCACCATTAGCAGGAGGCGGGTTTTCAGTCATGGGTGAGAGAGGCGGTTGCTTTCCATCATGGGCCTGAGAGGACGTGAATGAGGATGTATTGAAGCGGTAACCATCCGTAACGATAGGTGATAAAAAGTCAGTTGAACCAACCGAGGTCTCCGGTAACATTGGCGATGTAGGCTCGGAAGATACCGCTTCATTTATCGAAGGCGCTGTAAGCAAAGAATGAGTGGAATTGAGTCCCGCTAGTGACGAATTGTTTGCCGTAGGGGATACGGGTTTGATAGTCGAGAGTGAGGATCGTTTCTGTGCATCAGGAACTGGCTTTATACCAAGATCCAAGGACAGAAAATGATTATAACACCTTGTTCGCCACATGTCCAATCGCACCCATCGCAGTTTAGCAGCCATGCGCCCAGCAGCTAGAATGACGTTTTCCCGCGCCCTCGTATTGACCGGAGTCAACAGCTGAAGATGCCTAGCATTTCTGAGAAGGTCGTCTAGTTGTTTCTGATAGCCAATCAACTTTTCATCGCCCTCCGCGATCCTTCGAGACATCAATTGTTGCCGTGCAGCAGACATCTCCTCGGCGAGGCGTGCATCAACATACTCCTTGGTCTCAGGTGTAGTTCCTTCACCTTGCACTTGCGACGACTCGGAATGAGTGGAATCAATACGAGTCATACTTTGATGTTTCTGGCCTTCATATCGAGCGCCGACGGTGGCTTTCAAAGGTACACCAGTAGTTCTGAATGTTGCTGCATAATTCAACTTTGCCAACCAATCGTTCATGTCGGCGTCCGAGTTGGCAAGAAACACCTCTTCCAGGCCGTTGTGGCGAACCAAAAGAAATGCATGTTTATGCTTCTTGTAGCTTGAATCGATCAGCCCAACTGCATCTGAAGTGGACATGATAGTATCCGGCTTGAAATCAGTGACAGGGGGGGTGAAAACCACCGGCAATCGTGATCCTTTCTTGCGTTGGTTCTCATACTGCGACATAAGAGACTTTGTCCAGTATAAGTCACGGAAGAAGTACAGCTGCGACGAAGTCAAAAGGGCACCCCATTCTTGCCATGGAGAGCGCGCCCTCTTCTTTCGCGGATCTTTGCGCCACAGTAGACCGACCTTCACGACTTTGATGTCAACCAAGCCAGGGTGCGAATCAGCAGTGTCTTCCATGTTTGTTGATGTCATAAAAGCATCTGGCCGAGATCGTGCCGAAACAATCTGCAGAACAGCAGACCTGGAGAACGCTTGATGTAAAGATTCAATATCTCTGAATCCTTCCGAATCTGGGAAGCTATAAGGATCATCAATGTTCATTACCTCCTTCAGACTTGGGCGCAATGTATCCAATTTTCCATCTAGGATGACAGCATACGGGTCAACAGGTTGGCTCGATGCTCTTGTTAGGTGGTCAGAGCTTGCAGCTTTGAGAAGACCCTTTCTTTTTGGATGCTGTCGAGAGTTGAGATTCAATTCGTCTTCAACATGAATGAATGGTGTATATGAAATATTTTCATAAAAGCATTCGAGTATTTCTTCGGAAACCCCCTCGATGCGCGAATTCTTTACGTAGTCCTGTTTCTGCATCTTCCGTTTATTGTTCTTGTTGAACACATCCGTGTGCAAGATCAAAATGGAAAACGCTATGAAATATGTTTGATCTATATCTGAATTAGCAGTGTCCGATTTTTTTCTACACGTTAAGCACGTACCTGTGGTAGCAAAGACTCCCGGGTTGCACTCATAATACCGATCCGCGAATCCCTGCAAAAACCTATCAATCTGCTGAGTTTCCTTTGGCAATTCCGCTTCCATCAGCAGTTTACGGATGGCCATGTCAATAGGTTCACCAAAGAAAGCAAAAGTTCGCATAAATTTACGCAACGCAATCTTGTAGAATTCGTCGTCATATTTGCACAAAGCCGTGCCAACTGATCCTCTTGGAACAGTCTCTTGGAGTTTGGTAAGATATGTTGCAGGAGTGTCGTCTTCGTCCCGGTCTGGATACGCCACCACAGTCTGCGACGCCAGTGCTGAATTATTTCTCGTGACTGAAGTTGGTGTTCCCGGGGCACGGGAACTGTTATGGCTGTCTCGATGGCTTGATAACTCTGAGTTTTGACGTAACCTATGGCTCAAACCGAATAAATCGCCAAAACTCTTTCGCCCATTTGTGGAGATCGAGTTCCGACCCGATGGTAGGTTGGATGAAGAATTATCAGGATCATCTCCATTACGTGAAGCCTCAATAAATGAGTTCAGGGTTGACGAACGTCCGCGCCTTCCCAAGCGAACTTTGGCCGACGAAGCTGAGTGTCCCGAGCGAGCAGAGATAGTGGAGTTCTTTCGTAGAAGAGGATTCTGATTGGAAGCTTTCGGAGAGGCCAGTTTCACGGAAGATTGTGTAGGAGATGGCAGTGGTGATATTTGGTCTCCGTCTGGAGTAGTCGGGTCCATTGAAGTTCTTGCACTATTTCCACCATTCGAAATCGGAGACACACGGCCGCTAGATGCTTTGCTAGCATCTGGCGGCTGCAGCTTGACAGGGAGTGGGAATATATTCCCATGACTCTTCAGCAGACGTGGCATATGTAGTCTTTTGGTTGGATGTGGAGCGTCGCCTTTCACCGGACCCCTTTCAATAGAGCCCTGGTCTGACCGAGACGATTCAGAGAATCGCATGTCTTGTTCAGAGGGGTTGGTTCCACTTTGGTATGTAGAGGTAGAAAGGCGGCCCGGTTCTTCATGGCTAAGGCGAGAGTGGCCGCCTAAGGTCTGTGAATGTGGTAATTTTGCAAGGCCAGACCCGCTGGCATTCACGTTGATAGCCTCTTTCGATGCCTTTCTGGAGAGAGGATTGCGAAGCCTGCTTTTGCGTGCGGATTTTTCCAGGTTCGTATTTGTCGGAGCCGTCGTTATAATCGTCGGCGCTTTCAAACCCCAAGTAAGTAAAAGCATTATATCTAGAGTATGTAGTAGAAACTTACGTGGAGGAACCTGAGGTACTGGCGGTACGTCCTTCTCACTCTGAGAGTAGGTAACGGACAACTGAGGATCAGACGCATGACGAAATCGTAACATGCTGAATCGGTTCCTCTTCATGGCTGCACTATTTTCGGACGAGCTAGCCATCGAAAAGCCAGTTGTACCATTTCCATGATTTGAATTATCATGATCGTATATATTCGGTCTCTCCATTTTTTCGCTATCCACTGCTGTGCCTTCTTCCACATTAGGGCGAGGGCCGGAGTCAGACACGCGGCGGTCTATTTGGGGCGATGACGGCGATGGACGGGGAACATGTTCGCTACGACGCGCATGAGGAGCAAAGATTAAGCTGTATCGTTTATTGTCGTTTCCATCCGAAGAGGCGAGCCTGGCTCGGATGCGTTGCATGGCGAAGACGGGGTCGTGAATCACTGGAGCGAATTTATGGTTGTTGCGATGGCTCCGGGTAGCTCATGCTTTGACAACGACGCACAATCGATTGAGCAGCAGGCCTATACCTCTTGCATGGCTGGTGTCTGAAATGAGGAAATCAGCGAGAGGTGGTCGCCCCAGTGTAAACAATGTCTTAATCGAATATGTTCCTGATTTGTGACGTGGTAAGACGGAAGAGTGCGGATTTCTGGTTATCCCCTGAAACTGTCCGATCAGCAGCGGGAGGGGCACAGACTGGTAGGACGGTGCGAGTTAGCAAGGCTGAAGCATTCAAAACCCAAGGGTCAAGCCGTCGAAAACAAGCATTTGACCAAGCGTGAAAGAGCAACGAATCAGTCTGACAGAGACAGGAAGCGGATAATTAGGTCATCTCACCAAGTCGGCGGTGTTTGGGTCCGGGACTGTTTACTTTATTGCTATCGGACAATTTTGCAGACAATGCTTAGTGCAAGAATCTGGAGGGTTGATCAGGTCTCAAGAACAAAGTCGTTGTTCGCGTTGATGGAAGTCGTTAGTGGGCTGAGAACATGGAGAATCTTGGTTTGACGGCGTTCAAGGTCAAGGATGCATGCACACGCCAAAGTGGTAACACTGTGTATGGATGTACTGTAATGACGTGTAATATATTCTCTCTACTCCACAAGTCCAACCATGACACTTTTTACTGTCTAGACTGATGTACGGTATTGTAATATAACCTATTTATTAGGGTTCACACGCTTCCCACTCAGATCTCTATCATACGATGATGGTGATATCCATTGGACACTTACGTCGCCCTTCTCTAAACGACTTCGAACTGTGGGACTGTAACGACTTGCAGTGGAACATGGACAGCCTAGACTAACGCTTGCCACTGTATAGAGCCAGCCATTATGCGGCTAGTAATAGGCCGTATCGCGACGCTCACTCGCTGAATCATTCATATGAGGTTCTTTACCAGTCTAGAACTGTAGTCTTATTGATTGACTGACCTGATCATTGATGTCGAATACCTATCAAGTTATCATAAACAGATATTCATATCAAAATCGATCTAGAAACAGTGTAAAAAATTGACATATTGAGTGGAAAAAATACGGTGGGGCAGTGGAATGCTTCAGCCTGGGGCATCCACATCCATCTCTTTGGGCCGTCCGAACTTCTAAAACAACTTCAGACTCACCTCTACGCTTCAAACAAATCACATCCTTCTATGCAGCCTCATTGAAAATTCTGGGCGCTGCCTTCGTGGCGTCGCTTTCGAATATCATTATTACTTAGTCTCTCACAGAATGTATAGACAGGATCATGTCTTCGTCGTCCTGTGCGCCGTGCTCCTCGCCGGACAAGTGACCGCTGTTCCTGCTGGGACTGGCATCAACCCACATTCACCACCGTTAGGTCCCTTTGAATCCGTACGCTTCGCATCGCAAACACAATCCCAAATTGCATCCTCTCGGGGTCCATTTACCTGGCTACGAGACACTGTGATCGAACGGATATGGGGCATTGACAAAAAGCACTCAAACAAAGTGGGATCGCAACCTCGGCCGGAGAAATCATGGAGTCGGTACGGAAGCGATATCGTTTTGCGCATGGAAGTTCACAGCACGGAGGAAGTTGAGGCTTTGGCAGATGCCGTAAATATTCTCTTTCTGGATGTTTGGGATTCAAATGAGAATTATGTAGATATTCGGATGGCAAAGGAAGTTGTAAGCAGTTGAAGTGCTTGTCAGGTCTCTGTCTTACTTGTGCTCACCTCCCACAGGTTCCTTCATTGCTAGGGCTTCTTCCACAATCTCTCCAAAAATCCCACACCTTGCTCATTGAAGATCTATCAAAGGCGATCTACGAGTCCCGATACCCGACCCGCGATTATCAACGCCACACGATTGATCAGACCGATTGCCATACAGTCCCGCGACCATTAGACGTAGCCGATTTGTTCTTCGATCACTATCAGCCATTCAACGTTATTCTTCAATGGATGCGCTTAATCGTATCCATGTTCCCATCCCATGCGCAATTGGTCAATGTTGGAGTTACTCACGAGGGCCGAGACATTCCTGCTTTTCGACTTGGTGTACGCTCGCGCGATGACGAGCAGGAGGGACCACGGAAAACAATTATGATTGTAGGGGGATCGCATGCACGTGAATGGATCAGCACATCGACGGTAGCTTACATTGCCTTTCAATTGGTGACGGAGTTTGGCAACTCCGTTGCGATAACCAAATTATTAGAAGACTTTGATTGGGTTCTTGTTCCTACCATCAATCCTGATGGATATGTTTATTCATGGGACATGGATCGTCTTTGGCGCAAGAACAGACAGCCAACCGGGCTTCCCTTCTGTCCAGGAATAGATCTCGATCGTTCTTGGGGTTATGAATGGGATGGCCAGGGGACGCGTGCAAATCCTTGTTCCGAGAGCTATGCTGGTAACAACCCCTTTGACAGCATTGAGACCAGGACTATTGCCGAGTGGGCCTACAATCAGACACAGGACAAGAGAACCGACTTTATTGGCTTCTTGGATCTACACTCCTATTCTCAGCAAATTCTTTATCCTTATTCATATTCCTGCTCGACCGTGCCACCAACCTTGGAAAACCTTGAGGAGTTGGCATTCGGTATTGCCAAAGCAATCAGAATGACCAACCAAGAAGCTTACGCTGTGAAATCAGCCTGCGAAGGAGTCGTGACTACCGACAAAGGGAATGGCCAACGAGTCTCGGCCAATGTCGAAAGTACTGGCGGCAGTGCTCTAGACTGGTTCTATCACCAACTCCATGCCAAATATTCCTATCAGATCAAACTACGTGACAAAGGAATGTATGGCTTCCTTCTCCCTCCTGAACATATTGTACCCACCGGCCGAGAAATTTTTAACTCGGTACTGGTATTGGGCCATTTCTTACTGGGTGAAGATGCGAATGCATTGGAATGGGAGTTTATCCCAGGCTCCAAGTCAACATCAGAGCAAGAAAACGGTTCCTCTCGTACTTTTGATCGTTTATTTTTCAACATGAACGAGGACGAGCTTGAAAAGCCGGGTAATGACCGTGATTACTCTTCGGTGGTTGAAGAAGATGTATATCAAGACGAGGGCTGGGGGTTGTGGTGAAAACTTAACCTGTACTTATCTGAAATATTGGGATGTTTGTTTACTCTAGGAGTTCGGATTTGATACCATTGATAATAATTACTTTAACTTGAATTTATGTGTCAAATAAATGCTCTGGATGTATGACAATTGACACGAATAGGGAGTGGTGATTAGGGTTACGGCCGGCGTCCGTTTCCGGCGATGACGAATAACCTCATACATCATCACTCTTAACCATGGGCCCAGGAACCAGCTTTAGATTTATTTCGGGATTGATTTATTCTCTGAATAGCTCAATGTCGAGCAATCAGTCTTGTCCGGTGCTCAATTGTCCTCAATGGCACTGAAAGTTGATCTCTAGGGCTCGATATCCCAAGGAGACAGAGTTATACCAGACATAACCTGGAAAAACTTGGAAATAATCATCAATCATGTCCACTGAAACCAACATTTCTCCAGCCGAACCTTCCCAGGACAATTATGAGTCTCATGGGCAACATCCAACAACATACCTTCGAAGCCGACACCATCGTATATCAAACGACAGCCCATACTTTTTCCGTTCATTGATCTGGGGCATATACAAGAACAGGCAATATACCGATTTCGTGATTCGAGTCAAGGGTTCAGTGACGGAATTCCATGTTCATCGCGCTGTTATTTGTCCTCAATCGGGGATATTTGAGGCTGCTTGTCGGGGGTCGTTTATTGTATGCCCCCTACCCCTTTCTCGCAACAGAGTAACTATAGCATAGGTGGAGAATGGCTAATGAGATATAGGAAGCATCGACGAATTCTATAACGCTCACTGATGATGATCCAGAGATTGTGGAACGGATGATTCGGTATTTGTATACCCATCGATATGATGATGCCGAGGACTGGGGTTATGACTGTTGCGATAATGGAATTAAGCGGATAAGACAGCATTATTCGGAGATGGATACGGGGATTGATGAAGACGATGACACCAACGATAATGACGAAGACAGACACATTTCTCGATCAAGAAGACATGGACATGTGAATAGCAATGTCTTAGACAGAAGCAGCAAAGGAAAATCATCTCCTACTTCACCCCCCAAATCACTACATGTCTACGCCATCGCGGACAAATACCTCATCCACCCACTGAAAGACCTCGCTCAAACACGATTCACAAACTGGGTATATAGTCACTGGTGGACAATGGGGTTTGTAGCCGCCGCTCGCGAAATCTTCGACAACGAAACGGGGAACTATAACGATCTCAAAGAGGTGATTTTATCAACTATTACATTACATGCTGATACTCTCCTATGCGGTGGCACGTATAGTCGCATGAGAGATGGGCAAGAGGAGATGGATAAATTCATGCAAGATTACAACGAAGTTAGTATGGAAGTCCTTCGACGGACTCTGGATAGGACCCGGGTTCGGCAGCGAGGGCTCGAGGTTGGTATTGCCGATTTGGAGTCGAGGGTTAAAGCGTTGAGGGTTGAGAATAAGAAGGTGGCGGTGTTGCAGAGTCGGAATAACAGCTTGAATAAGGAGTTGTTGGATATTAAGATGGTGGTATTGGCGTGGAAGAGGGATTTGAAGGACTTGAGTAGTTCGAGCACGGGGAGAAGAGGGGGTCAGGACATTTCACCTAGTTGATTTTTGATTTCTTTCTTTGTCAATGAAGCGACAGTCCCCTTTTTGGAAGCAATCCCAGTCATATTTCCTGAGTTCGGTTCACTCCCAAGGTTGCTTGATATTCCATAGTTCGTCGCGCAGGCTCGCCACCTGATAAGAGAATCGCACGGTAAAGAATATCTAGACACAGCCGATGCCCGCAAATCTCTTCATTCAGGAGTAGAGTAGTCCAACCGTAGTTAGTTAGGGCAAATCTGCCTGTCCGCGTTGATCCAAGTACGTGGGGATTTAGGGTAGATTCATGGCTAATCTCCCCGTCGCTCGGCATCTATCCCCAGGTTTTCTACCCTTCTTGCTTTGGAGTATAGTACTAGTTCTCTTGGAATTTCACGATTATGGGTTTGTCATCTTTGAGCAGCAGGGTCTTGCTTGCTCCACTTCCCCGCAACCCCAGATTCGAGCAACAAGGTTCGTATCGCACCTTTCCCCAGACTTTCGTCGATGCACATAACCTACAAGAAAGCAACACAACCCGGTCAAAACACTAGATCTCTCTCGCCATGTCAACCTATGGCATACTATCTCTGGAATCAAGCGATATCTGCCTGAAACTGGACCTTGCTATCATGCAAGTCGAGAATTTACCCTTCATCCGTCACTTCACATGGAGACTGGCTGTGTGCTCCATCCTGATGAGTCTGAGTGTCTTCAACTTCGGTATGGAAAATGTTGCATATAGCACTATACAAGCTATGGACAGATGTTATAATCGTTATTCTGGATGGCTGATCAGAGACTAGGTAGAATAAGACTAATCATGATCGTATAGCTTTTCAAAGACGGTTCGGATCATACAATCCCAAAACACACAAGCACTTCTTTACAGCAACACAACTTAGTCTACTAAATAGCTTGCCGCGGATTACTTTCGCAGCGGGAGTTGTATTGGGAGGATTTACCGGTGAAAGCTTCGGTCGTCGTCTGGTCATATTCTTGATGTTGTTTATCTGCTTGATTGGAGTTATCATTTCTTACTGTGCCAAAAGCTATGCGCAAGTTCTAGCAGGTTGTTTGCTTGTGCAAGGCTACGCTGGCATGGAAGGGTATGTAGTGCCCATGTTCCAAGCTGAGATTGCGCCTGCTTCAGTGCGCGGCGCGGTGGTGATTAGCTACATCTTCAATCATGTGTTTGGCTCTGTCATTATGTCGTGTATTACATATCGCACTTCCAGACTGGAGATTGACTACAACTGGAATATCCCCATTGCAGTTATGTTCGTCATCCCCTCTTTTATCATTCTTTATGGCTGGATGCTGCCTGAATCGCCTCGTTAGCCGCTACGAAAGGGCAAAGATGAACAGGCCCTGAAGTATATGCGGTATCTCTACAGCTCTAATCCGGACTATGCACCGGAGGTAGATCTCGCGCTTATGAAAGAGTCATTGGCGATGGAAGTCGAAAAGGGGAGTTGGCGCGATATAGTCAGAGGGACGAATTTAGTGAGTTCTATCTTTTTCTATTCTCTCTTTCTCTTCGTCTTCCCCCTGATGCAGCTTTACCAGTTGCAGGAGAGCAGCGATTAATAAAAGATTCCCAGCGTCGAACAACTATCGTTGTCATTGTTCAGTGTCTCAATCAGCTCACGGGGCAGGCATTCGCAACTCAATACGGGGTTGTGTTCATTAGGACCTTGGGGACTATAGATCCATACAAGTTCACGCTGATTTCCCACGCTATCCATGTACTGGGGCCGCTCCTGACCTTCTTCCTCGTGGGCAGAATTGGTCGTCGTCGAATGTACCTTATTTTCAGTTCTTTATGCAGTGCAACCTTAACCACCATAAGCGGCTTAGGTTTGGGAATAGTCAATTTCCAACAAGAAGCCGGGATCGTAGCAATGACAATCTTATATTCGTTCTTCTTCTCCTTCTCCTTCGGTGGAATGTACGTATTCAGACCTCTTTCCGGAATATGCCTTTTATTTCAGGAGGATTTTTAATTATTAATCTCTTTCGTTAGGGGCCCCGGGACTGGCTCCAAGATACCAGTTCTTCGACTACTCGACAAGTCTGCAGTAGTTGGCTGGTTGTTCCAGAACATCTTCGCCTTTGTGGTCAGCTTCACCGTACCGTATCTCATTGATATTGATTACGGCAACCTTCACTTAAAACTTGGCTTTGTATACGGTACTATCGGCTTCCTAGGTTTGATGTGGGCTTATTTCTACTTTCCGGAGCTTATGGGCCGCCCGCTTGAGGAGAGTTGATGAGATGTTTACGGCGAGATTACCATTAGAAAATTCCGCGGTAAGTTGATTTTCAATATTCCAAGATCCTCCAATGTGTTTTCAACTTTCAAGGAAGATAAGACTAATAATTGGAGAAGAATAGACTACAAACCTGGAATTGAAAGTATCGGTCATAAAATAGCAGCCATGGAAGATCATGCGGTGAATGCATGCGAGTCGGTTGGTCATGATATAGAGGGAGAGACGGGAAAGAATGCTGCATTGCATGTGGGAAATGTTAAGACTTCTATATAAGTCGTTTTTTTCCCATCTCTTTTGGAGCGAAATGATGAGTGGGAGGCCTTCGATCACGGTTAAAGGAGAGCTTTATGATTTCAATCGTACCTAGGCAGTTCTGGAACCAATTAATCTCCAATCTGCTAGAATGCAGAACATATCAATCAGTTATTTTCTACCTAGATAATTCGATACTTGGTCTATATATGGAAAGCATCCAAGGACGGCGCCTGATGCCTGACTCGCAGGGGTTGGTACCTAGTTAGTTCAGAGCACATCGTAATGGCGCTGTTGGTGCCGTTCAAGGTGAAGGCGATGGTAGAGTGTGCTCATATCCTCGCTCCGTTGCCAACCTGGTTTACTTTTTGTAAACATGCTCGGCAAATAATTATGGGAGAAGCGACTTGGGTTTGGCAGTATTGGATCAGACTCATTAAATACATTTTAGCAAGCACACATATGAACGGATCCATGTATCCTTACGGCATTCCGTATGTTACAGCTTCTTCCCAACTGACGCCAACCATCTTGCCTGCAGCTCCTGTATAGTCTCTCGATTATCATTCACTTCAATAAAACCCCCATCCGGAGTCGGCACTCGCATCTGCGCCGTATTCGGCATCAGTCCAACAGAGTACATGCGCCACTTATCCCACAGAAGCACACCCAGACGTCTATACGGTTGAAATTCTACCATACCAGTGACAGCGGATCGAGCCCGCGAGAGGGCCATGCCGAGTGAATGGAACACATCGTCTGCGATGAGGGCTCGCTGTAGAACTTTGAAGGTAGAGGTCAGGAAAACGGTAACTGGGATCTTCTCGGCCGCTGGCGGTGGGAAGTTGGAACCAGGTCGGGTAGTTGTTATCATTGCCAATGTGGTGAGGAGGTCGAATGACAGGAAAAGTGGCATTGGTGTTTCTGGATTGGAATGCCAGGCGGCTCGTATGGAAGACTCTTGTTGCTCCTGTTGATCGGAGCGTCTGTATGGTGATGATGATGGGCGGAGGCCCAAACCCTCAAGTACTGCGCCTACGGTCCAAATATGTTCAACCAAGAACGGATGGAGATCGTTCCACACAGCATATGCATCGAATCTTTCGAATGATTCCACAGGCCAGCTCCAGTTAACCCCAGCGAGATCTTTTTCATCACTTTTGCTCTTCAGGCAGCCAATTCGTGTTTCCGCAGCTTTCCGAAGGTCGGAAGTGTCGAAGATGCCATAGAGCTCAACACAGACGATACTCCTCGATCCAAGAGAGGGATTCACTTGGCTTTTTCGCTCGAACAGAACCAGGCATTGGACCCGCGAGCGAGGCTCCGACGGCGGTGACGAAGTTCCGCCGCATAGTTGAGAGACAGATACATGTTAAATGTTGGATTCGGCCTGCAATATGGATCATCTGATGAGACACTTCCGCATTGTCCATATGTTGCTAAGCGAGAAGACCGTTACGTGTCTCACGTGTCCGATGGATGCACTCGTCGAGACTAGTACAGTGAACTGAGAAACTACAATAAAAGAGATATTTCGAAATAGCTTTTGTATTTCGGGCGTTGAAGTGATGCGATTCGATACCATTAGGCCCTGCATGATTGTGAGACTGACTCAGCGCAGAAGAGAGCCTTGATTTGAAGTAAGGCTGACAAGAGGCTTTCTACGCTAACATAGTTGGCAGTGTATCGGACGATTCCGCAGATGAGTTCGACAGAAAGCCGTGTAAAGGGATCCATGAGTTGTAAGAAAGGGCTTCAGGTTCTACATTTTGCCTACCTAGGTAGAACGTGGAGATTGGTGACGCAGAAAATTTACATCAGAGAAAATCAACGGTGGCAGAGAAATTAGGTAGGTCCATTTTAGGTTCTTACAATTGCCCGCAGTAGATTGCTATAGCGATATTAATAACCGTCTGAGTTGCAAAGGCAGTCGGGTGAGTTAGGGCTTTGCGTTGAAGGAAACAAACTTAGTAAAGGATGCACAATATGGCAACTTGAATTCATATACAGCAACAATTTTGGTTATATACCTAGGTGACTAATCAATCAACTTATTATTTTAGAACTTGCAGCTTTCACACGTCTCTCCCACTGACTATTGGGATCTTCCAAATCCACATTGGAGACTCGGGGATCAACAGCGTACGGCAAAAAGTCGCTGGTCTCTACCATCCAGCGAAACACAACAGATTCTAGTAATCTGACTGTTGGCTGATATTCCGGCAGACCTGCCAGATTATGTAATTCCTGGGGATCTCGCTCTCGTGAATATAGTTCAGCAGGCTCGTACAATCGGTAGATGTACGTCCACGATTTATTTCGGACTGCAACGGCTTTTCCTGCTAGCACTGAGTCTTTATGTTGAAGATCAGCTTTGATGTCGTACGGAAACGGGGACGTCTCAATCAGCGGCTCTTCGCTGGTTAGATAGCCTGCTTCAACAAATGCATATTCCTTGTGCAGCGTGCCGTGTAAAATGCCAGCAATCCAGGATTTACCGTTCGTAGGGAAGCTCTCCGGGATAGAGCAAAGCTGAAAGACAGAAGGAACAAGGTCGACCATTTCGGCCATATCATCAAATGTGTTACCCTGAGGAAGGCCGGCTCCAGCAATGATTAGTGGCTCGCGAGTCAGTGAATCAGACATGCCAGTCGGCCATTTCTCAACTAGCCCATAGTCACCCAGGTACTCGCCATGATCGGTGAAGAACATGGTCACGGTGGAGTCCCAGAGCCCCAGGTTATCAATCTTGCCAATGACACGTCCAAATTAGTCGTCTAGTCTTGATATCATGCCGAGATAGGTTGCTTGAATCTCCGCCCAGGTCTCTGGAGTAACTTTATCCAATCCGTAGTGATGGCGCATTGCTTCCATATACTTGGGCTCGTAGCCTGTCTATTGGTACAAAATAATCAGAAAAATAAGAATGAGGTCAATCATCATACTGGAAACAAAAGATTCTACCTTTTCTGAGAGTCGAGCAGGAGTTGGCATCGACTTTCGATCATACAACGAAAAATAGGGCTCCTCGACTTGGAAAGGGACATGAGGGAAGATCAACGGCAGATATAGCACCCACGGCCCCTCAGGAGGATGCTCAAGAAATTTCTCTGCAGATCGAACAGCAGCCTCATCGTAGTCGAGGATAGCACTCTGGTCTCGGAGCCCCTTATAGAAAAGCCGCGGTGCAAGTTTGTCAACCGTTTCTATTTTCTTAGCATGTTCGCTTGTTGCCTTTGGGCCCATCATAAAACCAGGCAGAATATCAGGGGTCTCTATAAACCCGTACTCGTTCATACTAAGCTCCGTCACCGTAGGAGCATAAGTGTCCCCCCTTGGTGCCAGACAAGCAACATGATAGCCCGCTTCCTTGAGCGAACGAAACATGTTTGGTTCCCAGGATTTGATCATATTATTCAAACTACGATGGCCGGAGACGTGAGGATAGAGACCGAGAAACATAGAGCAACGGCTCTGTGTGCACATGCTATTTTGCACATAGCAGTTGGTGAACCGAGTGCCTCGTTGACTGAATCGGTCGATATTGGGTGTCTTTGCGATAGGGTTTCCGTTGCATCCAAGGGCATCCCATCGCAGCTGGTCTGGCATGAATATTACGAGATTCGGTTCTTGGACTAGTAGACCGCTCGGTGGCGTCTCTCTTGTAAATTTTGTGAAGGGATGAGGCATGGTGAGATATTGATTGTTCGCTTGACCAATGTCTATGTTCCTTTTGAACCTCTTATTCGCTGCCCATTTCGTTGCTTTCTATTACTTATCCACCAAGGATTTTATGAAAATTCATTCCAAGATGTGAAAACAAGGATTAATTGGGATCTATATTTCTTCCTTCTCCAACGGGGAGCAAAGGGCCTCACTTCCGGTATTCCGTCGTGATGCTGGATCCGGTTCGGGGAAATAAGAGCACTCGCTAAACAGCTTAATTTCGACACTAATAAATAATGGCATCTCTCAAATCTAGCCCACAACGGAGAGGATAATTGTAAGACAGATTTTTGAAAGTTCAAGTTGAGAAGCAAAGGTAAGACACAATGTCTAGCGAAAAGAAACCCAACTTTCTAGTCATCGTCGCAGATGATCTCGGATTTAGCGATACATCTCCCTTCGGAGGCGAGATAGACACACCAAATCTTTATAAGTTGGCCATGGAAGGCCTGAGAATGACCGATTTCCATACAGCAGCTTCCTGTTCGCCAACACGGGCAATGCTTCTCTCAGGTACGGATGCGCATATCGCAGGCCTCGGAGCTATGGCCGAGAGAATGAAAAGGTTCCCGGACATCTTCAAAGACAAACCTGGGTATGAAGGGTATCTAAACTTCAGAGTGGCTGCATTGCCCGAGATTCTGCAAGATAATGGTTATCTCACAATGATGTCTGGGAAATGGTACGACTATGTTATCCTTTTACCGAGACTTTCAACTAATCCGACCAGTTCTGACATGAATTTGTAGGCATCTTGGCTTAACCAAAGAAGTAGCACCATGTTCAAGAGGTTTTACCAAGGTCTTCACGACGTTGCCCGGTGCGGGAAACCATTACAATCACGAACCACAATTGTACGGAGTAACAGAGAAACCTCGAGCCTTTCTGAAAGGTAATAAGGGGTTATGGATGCGTGACGACACCTTCATAGACGGCGATACGGACTTGCCTAAGAACTTTTATTCTACGAATAGCTTCACGGATGAGATGCTCTCGTTTTTACAAAATCGAACTGAGGATGAAAAGAACCAACCTTTCTTCTCCTACCTCGCCTTCACTGCGCCGCACTGGCCCCTGCAAGCGCCACCAGAGGTCGTCAAGAAATATCGTGGCTGGTATGATGATGGTCCATTCGCTCTTCGGGACCGGAGACTAAAGAGCTTGATCATAAATGGTCTTGTTCCGGCTGATGTAGAACCTGCACCGATCCATACGCTTGGTACAGGGCCATGGGCGAAATTGTCAGACGAAGAGAAGAAGAAATCGTCTCGGGCTATGGAGATATACGCAGCAATGGTGGATTTGATTGATGTGAATGTCGGAAGAGCCTACTCGTACTTGGAGTCAACTGGAGAACTCGACAATACCTTTATAATCTTTATTTCCGATAATGGAGCGGAGGGGAATTTGCTTGAAGCAGTCCCCATCCTGGCGGGAGCAACGATGGGGGATGTGATCAAGAAATTTTATGACAATTCCTTGCAGAATCTTGGAAATCATAACTCATTTGTTTGGTACGGACCTCAATGGGCGTCTGCAGCAACCGCGCCATCCAGGTGTGTCAAATCATATACAACCGAGGGGGGAATCCGTTGTCCATGTATTGTGCGCTACCCTCCCGCAGTCCAGTCTGCTCCTGGAACAATAAGTCATAAGTTCACGACTGTAATGGACATCCTACCCACTGTCCTCGACCTGACCGGAATATCATCGCCTGGTAACACATTCCGAGGGAGGGAGGTGGCACCCATTCGTGGTAGGTCCTGGATACCATTGATGGCCGCCAAAGACGCGGATGTGGATGTATACGATCAAGATAAGGATATCGTGGGATGGGAGCAGCTAGGCATAGCTGCTGTGAGAGTCGGAAATTGGAAAGCTGTTTTCCTCCCTCCTCCTCGCGGTGAAGGGAAGTGGGAATTATATGATTTGTCGAAAGACAAGGGTGAGATTCACGATCTGGCCGAAAGTCATCCCGAGAAGATGACAGAGATGATTGCCCATTATGAGACGTATTTCCAGGAGTCTGGAATGTTTGATGCATATGAACAGTATCAATCTGCTTTGAGAAAGGCTGGAATTACCAGAGCCTGGTGAAGCAGACCTTTATAGATTGAAACGAACCGACTCAACCGAGCGACTTTACCAGCTAATTTTGTCCTATGTAGGCTAAAAGATGCACTAGTTACTTTATTGGAGTAATGTTTGAAAAAATACAATTACCTAGGTATCTACAAACATATCTTAAAACTTCAAAGCTTACCTACCTACATAGATCGGTTGATACACGAGAAGGATCTTTCTCACCTATCCTACTCCATAAACCTCCAAACCTCATTTAGATTTGCTGCAGAGTCATAATCTTCAAATGCGTCAAAGGTGTTCAGCCAATGGAAATCTTCATTCATCCACCAAGGATCCATATTCTCCTGATTCACTGCAGTGAGTCCATTTTGTGGATCTGTTGTTGGATAGTTACCAGTATTCATGGGCGCCGATACAGTCTGATTTCCTATATTCTGTCGGGTTTGATGTGACTACTCAGACGAGATCTGCGGCTCGTTTCCTGTCTTCATAGTTGCAGTTCCTCCTGATTGTTTACGTATCTTTGGTGAGCTTTTGTAACGGAATCTTTCAAGATGATTGCAAGTAGGCTAGACTTACCATAATCTGCTGCAAATATCTTTCTCAGTCAAATGATACAGTTTCTGGCAAATCGAATACCGAGACGATCATACTTTGCAAAACAGTTCAGGCACTGCGTCAACGCTTGTTGAAGCTCTTGTAATGACGTGTTTTTGCACAGTTCCTGAAGCGCTGGGGTTAAAAGGACAATGGCCATGGTTGCCCCTGCACTATACAGGTCTATTGATTATTGGTATCAGCAAGTCAATTTGCATTGCCATATGAGTATACTACATGATGACTTCACCCACGGTAGGAAGCAATATACCAGCCGGGGGGGAATGGATCAGTTCCAATATTCGGCTCGATCGTGTTCAGGAGAACCTGAGCTGCACGAATGCAAGTCTCAAAACACCCTTGACACAAAACCTGCTGCAGAGAGGTATGTGGCCTTGAAGTTTGTTTCGAGCAAAGTCTACAGTAAGCGGACGACGAAGAGTGATACGTAAGTGGAGAAATCTAAAAAGTCTAAGTAAAAGGAGCAAGAGGAGTGTCCATTTACACATACTGGCATCTCAAGTAGTTGCCCTGACGAACAAAACAAGCAGCGCTCGGAGTTTTGGAATCAGGTCTGGGATCTCGTAGACACGACGAGACTTTCTCATGCCAACGACCGATGTGGTCATCAAATTCGATTATTGCGCTATACTGTTTTGTATGCGAATCCTTTTCTGGAGGTTGTCGAGATTTAGAGACATATTCATGTTAGATTTGAATGTTACCTTCAAAGTTTCATTGAGCTGCGATACGCACTGTTGAAACTGATATCTAATGTCGAGGAGCCTAAGTGTTGAGACAAAGTAGGCCATTCGCGATGGTACACCGTCTGGCTGAGTGGCATCAGAGTCATTAGGATCGAGGCTTATAAACTCGTCATCAATTTCCGTTGGATATGAGAGGCTGAAAGGCTCTGAGATCATTGTCGGGCTCGCATAAGCCGTGTTCTGGAACCTAAGGATTGTCAGTTTTGAATATTACGGTTTAAATGGAACGAATAAAGGAATGAAAAAAAGCCACAAACCTATCCATTAATACGCAACTATACCACTCGCGTTTTCTCTCTTCTCTTTCATTAACTCCCACGAGGATACTCTGCATACAGGCCCGCGGCTTGAACAGCTCGAATAGCGGTCCCAGCAGCAATCCATGACCGATTTGTCATATCAGCCTTTCTGAAATATGCAGCTTTCCATACCAATGCCTGGACCACTTCAATGGACTCTAGCCCAGGAGTTCAGGGGTGAGTAATCTGTCAGCCCTCTTAGAGAACACCTCTTCAGTAGTTGGATTATTTCTTCGCGACTCTGAGGGTGTTCGCTGCTGAACTAGAGCGAGGACTAGGTTGATTGTTGCAAAGAGTATCTTGTCATTTGGAGAAACTCCATTCTCTAAGGGGGAGCCGGTGGATAGCTGATTAGACGTCAGTCCTTCGACCCAAAAATGACCATATCTGTCGTTCCGTTAGACCACTCACAAGCAGGCCTTGAGAGACAGTAGAAGCCATTTTAGATAATACTGACTGTTTCATAAATGCTTGCTCCTGAAATAGTGGGATTTGTGTGGATGAATGTCATTCCAGTATAGTTGGAGACAACTGTCCACCAACGGCTTGGAAGGCAGCGAAAGATCAGCCAGCAGGTGCCTTATATTGCCAGATAACTTTGTGTGTTTCGAGCTGTACCAATGGGTACTCTCGCATCATAGACGGTTGGTAAAAGGCCTATAACATCAACGCCTAGATTCGAAGCACCTTGCAACGGGTTCTCCACGAAATCGATGCTGCTCGCGCTACCGACAATGCCAGGGCTAATATCTTCGTACGGTTCTGCAGCCCATGAAGAGGTACCATTGAGGGCTCTACTTGCCTCTTGTCTTGCTTGGTTCCCTTTTTGTTGTTCTTGCACAGCAGGACCGGTCGGCGTAAATGGGACTTTCTCAGCGGATGTCGCGAAGGTCACAGTACTAGAACCCAAAGTCACGGTAGAACGATCATTAGTATTCTCAATAGATGGTCTAACGCCAGACTAGGTCTGATTCATCTGGCACTTCTTGTTTTGTACATTGCGTCTGCACACAAAACAAAGCCGCGAGAGAAGTCAGCGGCCTGGCTCCCTTGTGGCTTCACTCTCTACAACAACTTACGAGAAATTCAAGTTCCCTTCAGCCGCAGGATAAACGGCAGGATAAACGCAAAGACTAAGATCGATTCTTTTTGCGCCGGCGTGTATCGCATACTGGGGTTCCTCCGTCGCATCGGATCTTACCATCTCGACACGCTTGACAGGCCAGTCTGATCCTGCGGCGGCGTTTGACTGGATTGTTATCATGACTATCGGTATTATTGCTCTGTCCTGTGCCTGTGTGTACCGCGACTCCGTGGCGGTTATTGCTATTGCTAGAGGGGATGTTTGACATGATGCATGATGCCTCGCGGAGCTAATTTTGCGGTCTAACAAATGTCGGGGAAGAAGGCGCAAGGGGAAGCCCATAAGTACGTAGCTTAAAACTTAGTTACTCCACATCACTAAGGACTCCGCATTCCGGGGTAGTGGGGCTGATTAGGTAGCCCTAATTAGGGTACATTTACGCACGTACCTAAACTGACTAACGTAATCGGACACCCACCCGCCACTGACACCCAACCGCCAGTTTCTCCCGGAATACGCGCTCTATACAAATTTCAAGCCTGAATTTCTAACCCACATATAAAATATATACAATTTTTTAACTAGTAGTACGATTTGAGCATCGATTGATTTTATGCCCAATAATCCCACATCCACTGCACTTCGGTGGCGCTCGTACGCGTGGTTGAGAAGCCTGAGGTTCGGATTCACCTGATACAGCCGGATTAGATCGAGATGCCTGATCTCGACTTATTATTAGTTCCTGGGCTTCCTGTACTGTAAGGTCTCCTTCGTGAGATATTTGCTTTTTAGATCTTTGACGTTTTCGCTTCTCCTTCTCATTTGCAGCCCGTAAATCATGTACCTCTTTCTGTATAATCACAACTGATTCATGCAAACTTCGTATGCTTTAGCTATCCGATCAAGTGGGCTCGTTTTATGCGTATCAATCCGCTTCTTTATTGTTGTTAT